>NC_136500.1:30286350-30548850 GCF_053919585.1 Euprymna scolopes
TTGTGCGTGATGTTCCCAAGTTAATTGAAAACCTTGATTCTAGTAAAGCAATGGTCCTTACGGCATTCCTATTATCGTGCTCAAAAAGCTTCAACCAGAACTAGCTCTCATACTTACAAAGTTGTTTAAGCGTTACCATAAAGAGAATTGCTCCCCAACATCCTTGAAAACCTCATCAGTATGTCGCGTATTTAAAAATTGATATAATCAGTCATCTCTCTCTCTCTTTATACAGGCTGATCAGTCTCCTATGCGTCATAAGTAAGTTTCTGGAATCTGTGTTAAATAGAGAAGTAGTCAACCACGTCAGCAAAAAACAAAAAAAATCACTGCCATGCAATATTAGGGCAAGTTGATTTGAAACTTTTTTCAGAAAATCAACATTGCACTGGTTATGATAGTTGGTATTTGATGTGATAAGAACATATACCAAAAATTAGATTGCTATCTTGAACAGAAAATGAAGCATAAAATCGTGAAGAAAAATGCCGAGAAATTCTTCATTTTCATAACATTTTACACAACACTGACTTTGAAATTTCAGTATTTTTATAAAACAATTTAATTAAAATTGATGTGTTTATATGAAATAAATTGAAAGAAAAATAAATACATAAATTATAATTTTAATTATGAATCACAACTAGCAAAATCTCTCAAGTTTTACTGCATTGATTGAACAAAAATTGCAAAGAAAGCTAATTAGCAATTAAGTCTTTTAAATTCCACAATTGGAAAAGATATATGGAGATGTATTACACAATATAACAACTTGATTCAAGTTACAGAACCATATATTTTAATTTTTTTATTAAACGCAATTATATAAGCTGTTATAATAAATTGTTCTGTATAATTTCCTTTCAACGTGTCTATGTCTTGCTTCCTGCCAATATACAACTTTTGAGAAAAATCAATCATATTTGACCAGTGTGTGGCTCTAAAATTGATAGAAGAAATATTTTTCAGTCTTTTTTTAATTGTTTCTGGAAAGACCAACCTAAAAAAAAAACAATTATTTCAAAGCAATCATTTTGTTATATAATATGTATAAAACTGACTATTTTGGGGGTAAATTGATAAAACTAATAAAATTTAATGGATAAATATTTATTTACCTTATAAACGAAATCGTTTCAATACCCTTTTCTCTCACATCCAATTCATCTTTTATCATCGATATTATTATATTTTCCGGAAATAGTGCAAATGCACTATATTTTGAACTGTTTAAAAGAGTAATTCGGATTCCAGTTAACTGTTTTGTTCTCTGAATCATACTAAAATATACTGTTGTTGGTTAAAAAAATTATTGTCGATTTTGATCTCAAACCAACTAACTGCATACACTTGGATGATAAATTGGACCAGAATGTTTAATTTATAATAGTCCTTGAGGATAGACACCGCTGGTCCATAAACACATTAACCTTGTGGCTTATGTTAGCCATCTTGCTTGATTCAAGGGCCCAATTTTCTAAGCTGCATATCTTTGATTAATTTCTCCCCGAGAAATGCCAATAGCATACTCAAAAAGTAGCCTCTGGTCTTCGCACTTAAATTATTTGTTTCTTTTGCTTTCAGATAATGATGAGAGGGAGGGGCACTATTATTTTTAGAATTTTATTTGAGGCAAATCTTGATAATTATTGATACAAAGTTTCCCAAAAGGACCAGTAAATGTTGTTAGTCTTTTTGTTGTTCCATCAATTAATTTAAAAATTGCTTTAAATGGCAGTCCTTTAGTGGAACCTGAAAATTGCAAAATTTGTATGTTTAATGATAGGGCCAGACTACATAATAGATGCCAATATATTATTTTATTTTCCACAAAAAAAGGAACATAATTGCAGGTGAATCTATAGAATTAATTTTACCTCTTTGCTAGTAGGACAAGTGCAGACTATGTGCCTTGTTTGACAATTTTCTGTCTTGCACTTTACTGCAAAGTCATCACATCTCAAGACAGGAAGTTTACAGTTACAAGAAAATATATCAAACAGTCTGCCTAGCATTTCCTTCATTCTTTTCATTTTGGTTGCTGCAGGAGATTTCCTTTCAAACTGTTTGGCCCTCTTATAGCAAAATATATTGACTTTCTGTCCTATATAATGTTCCCTTAACAAGGTCAATTCTGGATTAACTGCTTACCAAATACTAATTCATTCCGTATCAATAAACATAGAAATCTCACAATTGTTTTTTTAGTAAGGAGAACTGTTTTTGAGGAAATAACTAAACTGGAGTATTTGTCGTGAAGTTAGGGGGGTCTGTTTCATCCAAATGACAAGGTGGACCAACAAATTTTGTGAACCACGGGTTAAAACTGAACGCCGTGCTTTTACTAACATTCTAATCTGAAAAGTAAAATAAATAAATGAATTATAACTGAAGGAAACTGTTTTAGGCTATCTTCCAATTTCATATTAAACAAATAAGTGCTTGTTATAAGAAATAATGAAACACTTTGTAGAGTTGAATTAGATGTATTGAAGAGAAAGAGAGGACCAAACCAAATCAACGAATAAATGTTATCAAATGCAAGATAAGTTACTTTTCTACCTAACTTGATAAGTTTTTAGTGTTTTTATTTAATATAACATGTTTATTCAGCTCGAAAACATACAGTGTTTACCGATGTATTTGAAAATTTAAAATGGTGCCCGACTCTTTTCTTGACACAGTAAGTTTGGGAAAAGGAGCTAAAAAAAACTAGACAAAATACTGTTAATAACCTTCCGAATATTGGTCAGCCTATTGCACGGTAACATATATTGAGCGAGTTTCTAATAGTGTTTTTCTAGTTTTTTTTTTTTTTTTTTTTTGTAATTCCTTTTCCCAAACTTACCTTGTCCTAGAGAGAGTCGGGCGCCATTTTTAACTTTCCAATACATCGGTAAACACTGTATATTTTTTCGAGCTGAATAAACATGTTAGATTAAATAAAAGCACTAAAGCATATTCAATTAGGTAGAAAAGTAACTTATCTTGCCTTTGATAACATTTATTTGTTATATATTAGTTTTGACAACTTTTCGAATGTATGTGTACAGTAATACAAACTCCTATCTATCTATTATATATAATAAATCCGTAATCCTGTCTGTTTGTTTGTTTGTTCACAATTTGATTAATATATACAAAAGTTTACTCTTTCATTTATTTCTATATATAGCTTCATTCTTGGAAACTAGATACAATAAAAGATTATGTCATTTGCATATGATATTAAGAAAAATCGATTTCATTAAATAGCGGTATCTTAATTAATGTTTCTAGCGAGAGAATTGTTTTCAGTGTTTTATTTAAAATTGTTTTTAATACATTTTAAACAATAATCATATTGATAACATATTTATTTTGGGGGGAATTATTATTTCAACATCGAATTTTTAAAAAACTTTTAGAGTTATTTGCCCCTTAGAATCTTCCGATCATTTCATTTGTTTGCTGTTATTATTCTTGAAACAGCTATACAGAAATCGCAAATTTTATGATGTGAACCATCGCTGTTTAATACCTAAAAAAAATAGGATCTACTGCCCCCCTCTGAATTCCACAATTTACACTTTTCTTTCTTTTTTTTTTCACGTTAATCTCATCGATTACAAACTTTAATTTCTCATTAAAAAAAGGTAAATTTTTACGACGTGACTCAGCGTCTTTTAACCCCTAAAAAAATTAGGACCTACTTTTTTGGGGCCCTAATACGTTTAAACAATCGGTAAATATCCAGATACGCTACTACAGAACACCGACCACTCTAATTTGTTTTTTTATAAGTAATTGAGGTCGCTGACAACGAATCTGATAGTCAAACTTGGGGCAAATTTACCGTTTGCATGGTATTTACCCCTGAACCCACGAACTGCTTTCCACCATTTTGCAGCTTCCGTTTATGCTACGCGCATGCACGCTGTAGCATAAACGACGGCTTCACCAAGCAAACAACGTGGGGGGGGATTTTTTTTCCAGGACATAGAATTTTCTAATTTTCAAAAATATATCATAGCACTTTTGGGGTGGAAAATTTAAAATTAGCTGAAAAAGAAATAAAACAAGAAAAGGAAAGCACTCCAAGTTGGAGTAGGGGGTGGGGTAATTTATCTGTTTTTTTTTTTTTTTACCTGGAACATAGAATTTTCGAATTTTCAAAAAGTAACGCACCGACATTTACCAATTAGAACACCATTTAACATTTTCCCAAGATTTTACTGTGTACATTGGGGGGGCGGATTTGATGTTGAGGCGCGCCCCAACATCACATCTGCCCCCCTCCGCTCGCTCCCCCAATGTACACAGTAAAATCTTCGGAAAATGTTAAATGGTGTTCTAATTGGTAAATGTCGGTGCGTTACTTACGGAAAAACGTTTAACTAAACTGCAAAAGCACCTATTAAGCCACATAAGTTCTATAATTGAATCACTCTCACGCAAAAAAAGAATGAAAAACAAAGACGTTTGTTGCTTATGTTTTTGTAAACCACATTAAAAACTACATGAGACAAAAAAAAGTCCCCCAATTTGTTGTACTTTTCTTTAACTGTAAGTCATTAAAAAATGTCAGTCCGTAATTTTTTTTATTGGTACGCCATTTGAGAAGGCAGTTTGCTAGGTGAAGCAAGCCGTCGTTCATGCTGCAGCACACGCGCGTAGCGTAAACGGGAGCTGCAAAATGGTGGAAAGTTATTCGTGGGTTCGGGGATTAATATCATGCAAACGGTAAATTTGCCCCAAGTTTGACTATCAGATTCGGTGTCAGCGACCTCAATTACCTATAAAAAACAAATTAGAGTGGTCGGTGGTCTGTAGTAGCGTATCTGGATATTTACCAAACAATCTTTATAAATAATATGAAAGAATTAATTTCGAAAAAAAAAGAAAATTAACATTTTAAAGTGGGAGATCACTTTTCTATATAAATTTAACGTAAAAATGAACACGCATTTTTGGCCACAAAGCATTCAACGAGATATATCATCTCTAGCATTTTTTTTTTTTTTCAAATTTAGCGATCGAGATGGATGGGGCAAAACATGAAAAATACAGTTTTTTTGTTTGTTGGGCGTGGGAATTACATTTGAAACATAAAATAATTATAAATTTAATTAATTTTTATGACACCATTCTGTACTTTCACCTTACACTTTTATAAACAAAATGAACCCCAACATATGACAAATTCATTTTTGTTATTTTGGAGGGAGATTACATTAGAAGCATACAATGATGAAAAATTTAATTTAATTGTTTTGAAATTAATTGTTGATAGATCTTCATTTTTTTAGGAGTTCTATCTACTTGGTTATTTTTATTTATTTATTTATTTATTTTTGCGATCACGCGGGCATTCACTGTTATCTTTAGTGAAACAAAAGTTCTAATGATTTATTTTTAATTATTTATTTTTAAGGTGGGTATTTATAGTACTCAATATCCGGGAAATAGTTTATTCTATCTGTATCCATTCTGCCGAAATATCTGGTGGAGAGGGTATCAGGTACTTCTTCTTTTAAGGAACAATTAAATTTACATGTTTTTATCCGTTCTTTTATTTATGGACTTGTTGTGAGGGTATCCATGTTACCCATGATGAAAATGATTAGTGTAGCAGGTGTGTTCCAAACGGAACTGTATGTAAACCCTGGCAACAGTGGGTACTCATGCTAGTATTTTAATAAAAATGTCAAATAGAATGTCAATATAAGGTTCGTAAAAAAATACTGTTTTTGACGTTCGTTTGAACGTCAAAATACATTATTTTTCCACCAACCTAATGGAAAAACAAATTAAAAAAGATAAAGATAATGTCTAACCTCACTGTCTCTACTTGAAATATAATAATATATATTCTTAACAAGCCTTTTTCGCTTTTCCTTTCGTAATAATTAAGCCTAAATCGTAATGATTTCAAAATAAATAATAAACAAACATTAATTTTCAATATCAATAACAACCGTGTTTTGCCACGGTGAAATCTAAAATGTTTCCACAAAAAAAAAAAAGATTCTCGAAATGAAAAAGTGAACTTTGGTCACTATGATTTAAAAAACATAATTTTGCCTTTACAGTTAATGTTTATTTTATCAATTCATTATCCTCATTCATTTTATTTAAAAATATATTTTAAAATATATTCTAAATAATGATTCCATTTTCTTAACCGTAGGGATTGTTTTGATGACGGGACGTTCTTTACAATTCACCGAAAAACTTTTAATAGCTTCAATTTTTCAACTTTTAAAGTCATTTCCTCAAGCAAAGATAACGACTTTGAAAAGAATATTTCGTGTAGATCTTTTCTATGTCAAACACCAACTATCATCACCATTGCCTCACTGGCGTTCCCAAAATTGATCTGCCCTAATGCACTATAGCTTCCGTTCTGCTAGATCTACAGAAGATATGATAAGAATTATATCTCATGGGATTAACGAATCTCTCGACGGAGGCTTCTTTTCTAGGGCAATAGACCTTGACATATCAAATCTTTGGGCAAGGTATGACATAAATGTCTACTCCACAAAATCTCCTGTTACGGTATAGTTAGTTGCAAGTATTTCTCAATTGTTCCATTCTGAACACAACTCTCTTTCTGATGTACATAAATAATCTTCCAAATCACATTCTAAGTTTATTTGTAGGTATTCATGCTAACGACACTACCATCTATGGTAACAGTTCAAACGACTAAGCTCTCTCTGATTTTCTCTCCTATGATCTTGGTCACGTGGTGCAATGGGGAAAGAGTTGGCTGATTAATTTAAATGCATCTAAAACCAAGCTTCCATCTTTCCATGATGAACGCTCTAATCCCCGTTTGGCATAAATCGAAATGAATGGCTCTGACCTATACTCCTGATCTGAGATGGAACATGTACATCAAATCCGTTGTCAAGGCTGCTGGAAAAATGATGAGATCGTTCTACCGCTCCAGTAGATATCTTACTGCTGATGTAATTATCTACGTGTCTAAGAACCAAGTAAGTTCAAGGATGGAGCCTTGTTGCCACATCTGGGTAGGAGTTCCTAGAAGCACTTTATATTGCGTTGACAGATTTCAAAATAAAATTTGTAGCCTAGTGAGGGGATGTCATTTTTTCTTCCCTGAAACCTCATACCCACAGAAGAGGCGCTTCGTGCTTGTCTTTGCTTTATCATTATTTTCATGGCAAGTGCTTGTCTGATCCTCAATCTATGCTCCCCTGTCCTAACTTGCGCGAAAAACACTCGTCTAGTTGAAACCACTATCACTAATTTCCCTCACTCTTTATCTGTGCCTAAACCTAAACGCCGATTCCATGAACAAAGCTTCTTTCTTAGAACTACACACCTGTGGAACTCAGTTGGAAAGCAGGAAAATGGAACAGATTACAATATGGTCGTCTTCAAGTTTAACTTGAACAAATTCTTGATGCGTCATCCCCATAAAGTAATCCAAGTTACCAAATTTCCACTAGTAACGATTACTACGACACGTTCTCTTTGACTATTGTACACTCATTAACCGTTATCCTCAAGTTTTCACCCGGGCCTTGACAAGTGGTGTCTCTTTTGTAAAGAAAAAGTTATTGACAGTATCAAGAATGTAATCTTATATGTGAAGATATAAACGATGGAAAGAAATAAATGCCTATATATATATATATATATATATATATATATATATATATATATATATAGAAACAAGGTGTCGGTAACTGGAAGATCCTTTATTTACATGAAGGCCACCACTTATCAAGGCCCAGAAGCCACTCGGGGATAAGGGTTAATATACTCTTTTCCAATGACACTGATTTCAATACTAAACTCTGGCAGGATATGTTTTATGTTAGAATCTTCTTTTTATAGCATAACTGTATCTGAGGCCACCGTTTTTAATACTGATATTGGATATAATATGCTTGCTAAGAAATTCCTTACTTAATCCATTATCTTATCCGCGCCGTAAACCATATATATGTTTAAATGTTATCATTTTGTTTTTGTTTTGGACTAGTTTATATCGGTTGTAGTAAATTAAGCGTCCAGAAGACTGTCACTAAAAACCGATTGTTCATCATCGATTTAAGTATTACGCCATGAGTCCATATGGACAATGGGTATTAAATAACGGGTTCACTTCTAAATTTTGTATCGATTCCCGAGATAAAGGTGGGAGAAGAAGTAAAACAAGAAGAAAAAGAAAAAAAAGATAAAGAAGTAGGAGTAGAAAAAGAATAAAAAGGAGGTAAATAAGAAAAGGATAGAGAAGAGGAAGAAGAAGAGGAAGAAGAAGGGAAAGAAAATGATGATAAAGAAAGAGGAGAAGAAAAAGAAGATAAAATAAGAATATAAAGAAGTAGGAGATAATATGCTGCTGTTGTCAAAATGCTAATTGGCATCTTGTTCAGACAGCACGACAAATCGCACCCACAAAAGAGAAAAACAAACGCATTTCAACTTAATAAAATACGAAAATTTATTCGTCCGTGAATTATTTAAAAACCTGAAAGAAATACAAAATAAAAAAGGTGAGTTTCGCTGCAACAAAGAAAAATAAAATAAAATAACTAAAGGAATAAATAATAAAAAATAAGTAAACATAATGATATGATGGAATAAACGTGTACGGCAAGCAGTTTAAACGCTTAAAACATCAATTGGAATTCCAATACCTTAGAAGGTAAAGGAAAGGGAATTTTATAGGAACAATCAAGACTGCCACAAGGGATTTGCTTCGATAAAAATAGTGGCAACCTATTAAACAGATAATTGCATGAAATACAACAAAGGCACATTGTACTAGGAATGAAAGAAAGACAAGTTTAATGTATTTATTGAGATTGTCGGACTGACAAAAATACATTCAAATCTGATTGAAATCTCAAGTGTGTCTCTTCCTTATATATTGAAGTGTGGGGTGGAAAATCCTGTCCAGACCGCGTGCTTCAACATGCATTAACCTGCAACATGATTCCTGCTAGTACGCAGATTCAACGCGTCCGTCAAAGTCCACGAGTTTGAAACCTTCCATCCGCACCTTTCGACCTTTCTGCACTAAACTTGAACACAAGCAAGTTGGTTCAAGCTAAGTACCGCGTTAGTCGCGTTATTGACACACAAAATACAGACAATTACTAATAATGTAATCAAACAATGGAGAAATCAAAATAAACTATACCGAGTTATATATGGAAGGACAGATGAAAGAATCGACGCGTCCAGCCAAGTTGATAGTTTAAGCCGAAAAGGTTTGAAAACGTTGCTACGAGTAAATCCTTGTAGAAATCCACGTTGCTGAGAACAGAGGAAAATCTACTGTGCGACTAAAAATAACTAGGTGAACGCCCAACGCTCTTTAATATAGATTTAACAAGCAAGAAAGAAGCGGAAAAGAAAAAATTAAAAATAAAAAAATAACATAACATCGCAGCGAAATGAGAAATGAAATGAGAGGTCGAAACAAACACGGGAAACGGTGACTACTAGAAGTGGCCGTGATAAAAGAAAATATCGTTGCAAGAACATGACAGATAAAGAATAAGAAGGAAAGAAGAAAAATGTTGAAGAGGAAGTAAAAAGGAAAAAGAAAAAGCTAAATAAAAAAGACGAATAAGATAAATAGGAGACAACAACAATAATAGAAAATTGGAAAAAAGACCAAGATAAATCAAAAGATGGCGGACTTGAATACAAAGAAAAAAGATCAGAACTATTTACAAGAAAACAAAACAATTCATACGATAAACACATTGACAATGCTGTGACACTTAAAATCAGAAAAGAAATTACTATAGACAGTTGCACAAAGCAACTCAATTAGAATCCGACCATATGGCGCCCGAAATATGTGTTTTAAAAAAGATACAAATATCAAAATTTAATTCATAATAACTTGAAATAGCTTCATTTAAATTCTAATAAAGACATATCTGATAGAATAATAAAGCTAAGAATGAAAAACGTTGATTGGAGTAATTAAACTCGATCGGATTAAAGACGGTCATAATCTTATCCTGGAAATTGGGTGATTTTATTTTTGCTATTGATTTCCCCGATATTTTTTAGTCACAATTCATAGTAGAAAGACATCAGAAACGTACGGGAGTTGTTACGTAAAGGTTGCTAAGTGAATGCGATTTTTTGTGGAACGAACTGAATCAAACATGGAACACCCAGGTCGTCATTACATAACGTTAACCACCTGACAGACAGTGAAAAAAGATTGTAATCCTTTTTAATAGTTTAACTGTGTTTCTGTTTATTTACCCACGCATTCTATCACATATATTTGTTGCATTGTGAACATGTAATTTTATACGATTAAATTTAAAACGTGTTGTACTTTTTTCCATAGCCGATTCTATAATCTATAATATTATCCATTACTGTTGTGTACCGGATTATATAATCTATATGGGGTGTATATAGCTATGACCTATCCGCCTATCAACTGGTTTTCCCTATGCTTAGGTGTGTATACAGTCATGAGTGTGTGTGTGTGTGTGTGTGTGTGTGTGTGTGTGTGTGTGTGTGTGTGTGTGGCACATACATATAGTTTCTAAGGAGACCTTAAGACACATAAATTTACTCCTTTTTCAATTGGTGCCTCTCACGACGGTTGCCTTCAATTTGAAAATCAAATCATACATGCTCCTAAAACAGGACTTGTATATTATTTCTGGAGAGTCTCTGCATCGCTGAATCCAATAAGATCTTTTTCTTCTTTTCCGTTCCCTCATATTGACTGTAAGATTCTCTCGTTCTGACTAACTCTGATTCACATCTGATTAAAATCTCATGTGTGTCTCTTCCTTATATATTGAAGCTTGGGGTGGAAAATCCCATCCAGACCGCGTGCTTTAACATGCATTAACCTGTATTATGATTCCTGCTAGTACGCAGATTCAACGCGTCCGTCAAAGTCCACGAGTTTGAAATCTTCCATCTGCACCTTTCGACCTCTCTGCACTAAACTTGAACACAAGCAAGTTGGTTCAAGCTAAGTACCGCGTTAGCCGCGTCATTGACAAAATTATGCCAACAACACACTCACGTTTCTATGTATTTATTTTTCCACGTCTTATTATTTTCCTTCACAATTTAGCATTAATCCACCTTCATTGTAAACGTGCGATTCGGCACTGACATTCAAGTGTGTGACACTTATTTAATATCATGGGAGAGTTCAAACAACGAACGTAATTCCGATGCTATAATTGAAGGAGTGACTGGAAAGTGTTTAGAAACGACAGAAAATGTTGGAAAAATTCTTAATTCCTTTCCTCGAACGGAAAAATCATACTTGTATATGACATTTAGGTGGTCAACACGCTGTTTCATCTGCATCTGAATAGAATGACGTCTATTATTCTTTGATGTACACATCCGACGCGAAGTTAACAAAAGGTACGTATATAATTTAGTTTAAAGGATAGAACAATATTTTCTTGGATCAACATAGACAACAACCACAACAACAACAAATATAGTAATAATAACAATCGATATATCTATAAAAGTGAAATGTCTGTGCGTGTGCCTGTGTCTGTACATTTTCCTACTTAACTACTCTGTCAATTTTTAGTCTATTGGACAAAAGGGGTATTGAGATTTGGGAAAATCGTTTTAATCGGTTTTCGGACAGAAATCTAGATGTTAAGAGGTGAAAGTTCAACGATTTGGCATTTGAAACCTCTATCAAACTCCTCCGCCAATTTTGTGTCTAAACACTTAGAATGTTAGATATAGGTTACTTGGACATGGATCAAATATGTAATTAGATTTGAGCCCAAAACAATAAATTTTACTACGTTAAAATTGGGGGCAAATAAAAATAAATTACATCTGCGGTCTCTAACAAATTACTCAGCCAATATTTGGTCTAAACATTTTAAATTTTACATAAAGTGTAGTCAGACATCAAGCAAGTTTTTAATCGGTTGTTGGCCTATAATGTATCTGCCAAGAGGTCAAAGTTGAAACTGTTGACCTTTGAAGACTCTACTAAACTCCTCCGCCAATTTTGGGTTTAAACACTTGAAATATTAGATGTAGGTTACCTGGATAGTGGTCCAAATTTTAATATATATATATATATATATATATATATATATATATATATGCACAAAAAGTTATGAACAGTACATAGGGCCCGAGCAAAGTTGGGCTGAAATACTACTACTACTACTAATAATAATAATAATAATATTAATAATAATAAAAAAAAATAATAATAATAATAATAGTGAGATGAAAAACGATAAGATGATGAATAATAGGACGAGCAATAGGAGAAAGACGAGGACAAATGAGGAGACCAAATAGAATAAAAAGGAAACAAAGAAAATGAAAACAGATCACAAAAAACGAGTAAATAAGAAGAAGAAGAA
This sequence comes from Euprymna scolopes, assembly GCF_053919585.1. NCBI lineage: Eukaryota > Metazoa > Mollusca > Cephalopoda > Sepiida > Sepiolidae > Euprymna > Euprymna scolopes. Next base: position 30,298,725 of record NC_136500.1, read on the forward strand.
TTAGACGAAGAATGACAAAAGAGGCAAGCGAGTAAAAAAAAAGGAGAAAATACAATAAGAAGACGAAAAAAATAAAACAAGTAAAAGCCAGAAAAAATTAAAATAACAAAAGGAAAAACAAAGAAATCAAAAGAGAAAAGAAGGAGAAATAAAAAGAGAAAGAGAATAAGAAAAAGAAACGAGTAAAAGAATGTGACAAAAGAGAAGAAAGTAAACGGGAGACAAATGAAGGAAAGGAGAAGAATAAGAAAAAAGTGGGAGGAGTGGGAATCATTAGTTAAATGTGTATAAGATCAGGATAACGACGAAAAGCATAATGAGAAAGAAAAGAAGGGCGAACAAGTGAATATGAATAAGATGATGATGGAATAGAAAAACATTAAGAAGATGAAGAGGTAGAAAACGAGAGAGATGGAAAATAAAAAAATAATAAAAAGGAGAATAAAAACAATGCAATAAGACGAATAAGAATATTAGTAGAATTTAAAAAAAAGGGGGGAATATAAAAAAAAAGATGGAAATAAAGACGAATTAGTAAAATAAGAAGAAAAAGAAAAGGAGAAGAATTATGGAAATAGCAGAGGAAGACGAAAAAGAACAAATAAGAAACTAATACGAAAGATAAAAATCGAATAAGATTAAAATAAAAACAATAAATAATGTAAAAAAAGAAAAGAAAGGAAATTTAAGAAGAATACTAATGGGGAAAAAAGCCAAAGGACAATAAAGAGAAGCTGCATATGAGAAAATAGAAGCCGATGATGAAGAAAAACAAAAGATACCAGGATAGTTTACAATACGTTAAACATATTCAGACTACAAAACAGCTACATAACTCCGGAAATACACTTGTCAAAAACTAATTCCTATAAACAACTGCACAAAACAACTCGATTAAAACTAATACTATAAAAGGCACCATTGAGCCTACATAAGAAAACAGTAAACGTACGCAGTGAAGCGATATTCAGTGAATGCAGCACGTAGGTTACAAAATAGAATGTAGACTTATAGAGAAATGGGATTGAAAGATATTCTACTGTGTAATATTCAAACAATGACAATTTCAACAGGTTGGAAAATATAACACCAATAAAGGCCAATAGTGGGAAATGATGAACACAAAGCTTAAAGGCCACAAATGATAATATTTAAAGATTAGATGGAAATATACTAAACAGTAAAATGTAAAGCCGAAGTAAACAGAAAAAAACCTCCATAAATACATATTTGATATAAAGTTTCCGAGACTAAAGAACATAAAGCCTACGATGATACTAAAAATTATAGGAAGGCTAGGAATTTTTTGTCATATAACAACCACAACAAAAAATCGGACAATGGAATATTGACAACATTAATATCCACAGAAGTAAAAAGCAGTTATAATATCGTTTAATAAAGTAAAATGAATATTTCATCTATATGATTTCTTGTAATAGTGCTAAATATATAGGCCCCGTCTACTGGTAAATTATTTTTAAATATGTGCACCTAGCCAAATACGAGAAACAACAAAATAATTATCCGATTACAAAAAAATAATTTGAATGAAAATTATGAACTTGATATCTTGCTAAATAAATAAGCCAGGTGTCTGCCAAAATCGGACAACTGGTTATTTAATCCCCCCAAAAAAAGAAAATATCATAAAATAAAAATCAGATGGATCATGAGGAAATTTGAATAAAAGTTATGAATTTGACACAAAAAGGAAAAACCCCTTGATCAATTGTTAAACAGAATATATGTTAAAAGTGTAACCACATCTGAGGGAGGGTTGCACAATCCTGCGGCATGGAATCAATTAGTATGGCTAGGCCGTTGCCAGTCCCCAAACACAGGAGCTAACCATAAGTCCTAGTGGCAATCTTTGTCTAATGATGAACCCTTTAAAATGGGATCGGACACTCAGTGGTAACTGGAATTACAGCTCTGTTGCTCAAAGCACATAAAACGCATAGGACCCTAAATCCAGGTGGCAACACCTTTAACAGGCTGATCATTCCTTGACAGTTTTCGGAATTAAGTTCTTCTTTCAAATGTGCGCCGATCAGCAGACATGAGTTTCTCCTAGGTGCAGTTCGAATTTCAGGTTTAAGCAAAGATATAGAAATTAATTGGATTATTCTTTACAATCAATAATCAACGTAAACTCCGGAGATCACTTTCTTCTAAACGAAAATAAGTATCGCATAATTATTTTAACGTGCAATCGTGCAAGAAAAGTTAAATTACACGTTTTATTTTTTGTTTTGTTTTGTTTTTGTCGGAACTCAATTCAATATAAACTGTCCCTAAAATAGTTTAAATTGTATCCAATCTACACGATTAACGATTACTAATCTACCACCTTACATTCAAATACTTTTATCCTCGAGTGGCATTCTGGCCTTCATAAGTAGTTACTCCTTTGTAAAAAAAAAGTATCTAAATTAGTTAAACTTCTAGAAGTCATATTCATGCTCATAATTAAGTATTTTAATAATTTCTTTTTAATAATTTTAAATAGAAAAAGTATCAATATCAGACCGAGAAATAACTCATTTTTATTTGTATATATACACATAGATGTGTATATTTTATTCAATTTAGGTAAAAAAAATACCATTCGTCGCAACAATAACTCTACTGTTTCCGTCTAAACAGAAATCGTCAGGAGAGCTAAAACAGCTCTTAGTTTAATCTGAGGCCTTGAATGAAATAATGCCTCGACTTAGACCAGAGGCTGTTTCTTGTCGCCTGATAAAATCATTTTAGACTAAAACAGTAGATTTATTGTTGCGTCTAATGGTAATTTTGCTTACATAAATTTAATAAAATAATTGCTTGCTCTTTGTCCTGAGCACTATCAATATGCAATTCAATGGTTTTTACTTTCCGATATATTTAACAAATATATACCTATGTATGTATGTATGTATGTATGTATGTATAAGTGCGCGTGTTTTATAGCCATGTCAGTGCGAGAAAACCCAACTTTCTCTCTTTATATATATATATAAATATATGGATATATATATATATATATATATATATGTGAGTGTGTGTGTGTGTGCATTAGCTGAGTTTCTGCAAATAATTCCCTTATCTTCTTTTATATACTGATTCAAATTAATCAGCTTTTCTCGTTGACCTTGTGTCAGATTCGTATTTTTACTGTACATATTTTAACGGACATATAAACACACTTCATATTACATCTATGAATTTGCATCCGTTGGGTAATTAGTAATTATTCAAAAAGTTTGATTTAGATTTTTTTTTGTTATTTATTGCCTGAATTATTTCATAATTCCCATCTTTATATCAGATTTCACTTTATCGATTTTTTTTCTGACTCGCTTCAATGATTGCAATCGTTATCTTCCGGGCAAATGACGTTATTAAATCGCGCGGTTTCATTTCTATCCGAAATAATATCAGATAGAATTGATATGTTCATAAGATGAACGAATTTAAGCTTTAATATTAAAAGTTAATTATCGCACTTGTTTCATTTCATTTTTATACGAATGGTGAACAAAGAATATTAAATATGAACTTGCTGAAAGAATGGCTAGATTTTACTATGATAAAGACGGATGAACACGAAGTAGTTGAAAGAAAAAATGTAATGTATTAAGATTACGAAGATAAATAAGAAAAAAAACATTCAAAAAGGGAAATGGGAATTCAATAGAAAAGATCGGATAAAAAAATAACGTTGAAGGATTTAATATAACTAGCTGTCCTTACTCAGCGTTTTTTTATGCTTTTTATATATCTTTGCACATAGCTAGACAATTGTCACTATATTTTTCAATTTAAAAAGAGTTACCATCTGTAATAGTTTTTATCTTCGGATGATGATGATGATGATGATGATGATAAATAAATAAATAAATTCTAAATTAAAAAAAGACAAGGCCAGTTATTAACAGTCTTCTAAACCAGGGGTTTCGGAAATTTTCGAACGGGGTGGGGGTGTCATATTTCTGATTTTTACAGTTATGCGGGCAAAATAAAAGAAATGGCCTGGATGTGTTTCATACAATTTTGCTCATTAGATTTGCTTTTTGCGGAAAAAGAACTTATTCTTTTAATCGCGTTCTGAACAAAATAATAATAATAATAATAACACCACACAACTTTCACACAATTTCGTTTTTTGTTATAGATTTTTCCTGAATATTTTTACTTTGTCAATCAGAGCTCCACGGGTCGGATTAAATTTTTGCATGGGCCGGATCTCACCCTTGAACTGTAGTATGGAGACCCCTGGTCTAAGTTGATCTAAGTTCATTTTAACTTATTGCTAAAGGTTCTATTATATTAGCAATTACCGCATATAGAAAGACAGTTAAGATTTTGCAACATAAATGCTGCGTGGGTTTAACTTTAAAATTCGATAAAATAGTGTTAATTTGAATAGAAGCATACGAAAACATTAAATGAAGTCCGTTCTACAAGAATTAAAAACAGGAAATATTGAAAAAGATATTAAAATGTTTTATCGATTATACATCATTAAATACAGCTGACATACTTGACCTTGTATGGCTGGAACTGTATTCACTTGTTTTGTTTTTGTTTGTTTTTACTTAAGTTCGCGTCGTGAAGTCAGAATTTATATCCCCACAAAATGGACAGCTTTATCCTTCAATGTTAGAACTTAATCATCTTTATTGTTTTAGTCTGTTCTTTTTCGACCTATTAACAGCTTTTCTTGTGTTAAGAAAGGTGAATATGATGAAACAGAAAAAAATAAAACATAGACTAATAGATAAATATATGAGAGATGAGGAGGAAGCAGAAAGTGGGAATTTCATCACTTTAAAGAAATAGAGAAATAGATTTAAAAATAAATAAAAACAACAATAAGGTTTCGTTGCAAAAGTTATGACACTAAGATAAGCTTAGACAAGAGTAAGAAACAAAATGAAAATCATTAAAATGAAAATTGAAATCCGAGAGACAAGTATTAAGAATAAGTTCAGCAGAAGCCAACGCAGGTTTACAACTATTAAAAAGGAAATACAGACAATGTACAAAAATTCAAAGGAAAAAAATAAGTTCGCGTGTTTAGCAAGATATAAAAGTGACATTTATTGGGAATACTAGTAGGCCTCCCGGCGTTGCCCGATCATAAAATAAGCTTAAGTATATATCTATTCATGAAGAAAAGTACAGAGCCATAAGTCTATCGATTATTTCCTTGTACCCAATATATTATAGTGCTGCCTCGGCGTGGTCCATTCGTATAATACGCGTAAGTATGATATTTTAATTCATGCAGATTTCGTAATAATTATTCGAGAGTTCATTTTCCCTTGAATATTATACTCTACCTATTATATAGTAACGATTTACATAGTTACAAAAATGACATGGGTGCCATCAGCTAGGATCGAAACCAAAACGTTTAGCGCTCAAGTCTTAGTTGTTATTGTTTAAGCTATCGATATAAGGATTTAAAAAAAACGTTCGAAATTAAGCGAGTTAAACAGGTAAATGTATAAGTGCTCATGCGGAGATGTAACTGTTTTCGTCGTTTTACGCCTGCTGAGGTTACTTCTTGTCAATTTGAATCACATAGAAGTCCATTTTACCAGGTAAAAATAAATAGAATAGGTTTAATTCCCCCATATATTAAGGTTCAATCTGTCGACCAACAATTTAGAGAAAAGATTGATAATGACCGTTCGGCACACACTGTCATATATATATATATATATATATATATATACGTACATATATATATACATACATATAGTTATATATATACATACATATATATATAGATATACTTATATATATACACACATTTTATATATATATATATATATATATATATATATATATATATATATATATATATTAGCAGGCAGCCCCACGTTGACCGGTCGTCAAATGCGCATAAATATTACATTTTAAGTTATGCAACTTTCTTATTCATCATTATAGAGCCAATTCTCTATTGATTATTATTGATTCCTTAATTGGACTTCATTTTGGAGATGAGCATTATATATAAATTTATTTTTATTTCGGACTATTATTCTCATCTTTATTAGTTGTTGTTTTCATCTGTATAGGTTGTTGTATTTCACGACGTTTCGGCCAAGTATTATAATAATAATATTAATATATATAATGCTCATCTCAAGAATGAAGTCCAATTAAGGAATAATATATATACCAATCGGTATGGACCCGACTACGGAAGATCAGATAATAAATAAACGTGGATTTATAAAGTCAAAGAATCCTACCTTGATCGTCCTTCGGAGCCCGTGGGGCAGTTCAGAGAGACGTTGAATCTCTACGGTTCCAGATGGACATTGTCTGAAGATAGCGGTTTCAATCCTACCCAAAACGTTCCAGAGGTTTACTTGGCCAAAACACGGTGAGAGGATAACAACTGCGGATGGCAGTGATAGGAGATTCCAAGTTCCTATCCGTCGCGGTTACCACCTGACGAAGGCCAGAGGAATAGTTGGCCGAAACGTCGTGAAAAACAACAACCAATAAAGATGAAAACAACGACTAATACATATGAGAATAATAGTCCGAAATAAAATAAATTAATATTCAAGGTGGCATTTAGTAAAGACTTTTCATACAGAATTACAAGATCACTATATATATATATATATATATATATATATATATATACTAGCAAAAGTACCCGTTTTTGACTGGGTTCAAAAATAGCCTACGGAAAAGGGATACTGATTTAAGAAAGTATGATAGGTTATAAAAAGAAAGGGTTGTAAAGAGATAGCTTCGAATTTAGGAGTATCAAAACCAAAGCAAAATATGATGAAAGTAAAAATAAAATAGATAATCTCCATAATTTATTATACCATACCTGTTCACACTGAAACACTTATCACAATATCTATAGATCTATATTAAAAAACCTTGTTACACTTTGTGACATATTTCCATTCTATGAAGGTCAGGCGCGAACGAACACCCCATAGTTTTATTATACCATATTTCTTCAAACTGAAACATAATTATCAAAGTATACTTACGCAGATAGATATGAAAAGTATTTTATTAAAGTTTGTGCCTTTTCCCATTCTATGGAGGCCAGGCGCGAATGTAGACTCCACAATTTTATTATACCATCCCTATTAAGTTAAAACATATTTATCAAAGTATTCTTATGTACATCTATATCAAAAACATTTGTAAACGTTTTTTTTTTAATTTTTTATTTCCATACTTTGTGGACCAGGCGCCTACGCAGACCCCATAATTTTAATGAATCATCATTATGCCAGATCAAACATAACCATTCCTATGTCTCGATACATCTTCTATCATATTATGGGATCAGTTTTCTATAATAGTCAACCATACAGACGTTCAGATTTATATTATAGATATACAGCGTGTTCAAAAAGTTACTGCAGTGTTTTTAACTTAAGTAGATTGTTTAATTTTTATAATATTTTCTTATAATTTTAACACCATCCGACTAAGACATTGGGAAAATTAAAAAATTCAAAATTCATACAATTTTTATTTACGAAAAATAATGTCTTTCGAATGTTGCCGATTTCCGGCTTCGAATATTTGTGCCCTTTTCCAAAATCTTATTCATGACAGATTGCATTCTTGATTGCGATTTTACTCCCTCGTTTCGATCCGGATGTTTTCCTTCAATTCTTGCAGTGACATTTGGACACCCTAAACCTTGCAAGAATTGAAAGAAAACATTAGGAACGAAACAATGGAGTTAAATCGCAATCTAAAGATCCTGCAATCTGTCATAAATAATGTTTGGAAAAGATCACAAATATGCGAAGCTGAAACTGGCAAACATTAAAAACAAATTATTTATCATAAATAAAAGTATTTGAATTTTGCATTTTCGTCAAAAATAAAGAATCTATTAAAATTGAAAATGCTTGAGTTAGTTTTTGGTCTCTCTCTCTCTCTCTCTCTCTCTCTCTCTCTCTCTCTCATTATTATTATTATTATTATTTTGTCCTCTTTATCATCATCATGACTATTCGACAGCCTTAATAAGCTAAGATTCTGTCACACTTAAACCTCTATAATCCTCACTCTACCAACTTATTTTTTATAATGACATCGAATTTAACACTTTATAAAAAGATCTGTTTCGTTCTGTCTAGACAATTTCCGTTCAGAGTAATACGAGCTTTCACTGACTGTTTTCCCGCTCATCCTTATTTTAATTTCTTTAAAATTTAATCTGAAATCACTTTTTCTAATTAAGCCGATGATGAAGGTTCTCATACTGGTTCTTTTTCCTTATATTGTTCGGTCCCATTTGACTGGAGACCGACCTTTCATTGGGTTACTGCACTGTCCGGAAAAAAGTTCATTATTTCAGCTATTTTGAAGGCTTTCCTATTGGATTCTATGCATCGTCACGCTCGACTTATTTTCGCCTCCATTCTCTCTAAGAACTATTTTAGCATTTCGGATCAACTTGAGAGGATTTTCCTGCAAGCTGAAATAGTATGCGCGGTTTGTTTTTATATTTTTTTACATATCCAACATTTTTTCACTTCCTTTTTTATTTGGCAATTCATAACTACAATAAATTGCGGGTTTACTTAATGCCTTACCTAGCAAATTCTAACATTGCTACAAATATAATTTGCTGATTTCTTTATGTCCTCTGATGAGAAGAATAACAAGAATAGGATTCTTTGAAACTCCGCGGAATAAAGACTTTGTAAATTGTCTTTTGCAGTATTCAGTCGAACAATAAAACTCTATTGTAAAGTTCAACTATCAGTTTTAATTTTCTTTCTCTTATATATATTATTATTATTAGTCTTTCTCTGCATCGGAAGCACCCAGAGTTATACATTTCTCCCATCATTGATGCAGCTCTGGAGACCGTTTTTGTAGAAAACCCCAGGTTGGTCCTCCAACCACGACGTGACTTCAGAAATCAAGGCTGCATCATCTAGGAAATGCTTTCCTTTCAAAAACAACTTCATGGCTGGGAACAGGTGAAAGTCAGAGGGTGCAAGGGAGGGATGGGAAGGATTTCATAACCACGCGCCCGTGCTTCTGATCTGGCGACATGTGAGTTGTGGACCGGGGCATTGTCCTGCAGGAGGAGGGTACCTTTGCTGATCTTGCCCTGCCTCTTGCTTTTGATAAATTCCCTTAATTTCCTCAAAAGTGAAGCATAATAGGATTCTGTAATTGTGGTACCCTTTGCCAGGAAATCTGTCATCACTACTGCGTCCTGGTCCCAGAAGAATGTGAGCATGACATTGCCAGCGGAGGGCTACACTCTTGCCTTCTTTGGAGGTGGTGAGTCCAAGTCCTTCCATTGCATTGACTGGGCTTTGGTCTCTGGATCATAGTGATTGACCCAGGTTTCATCCTGTGTAATCAGTCTTTTGAAAAACTTTGACTCATCTTCTTGGCATATCTGCAAATTCATCCTCGAGCACTCAACGCGTTCTCACTTCTGGAATGGTGTGATCAACCTTGGAATCCATCTTGCAGACACCTTATGCATATGCAAATGGTCATGAATGATGGTTTCCACAGACCCTGTACTAATTTTGACATCTTGGTCTATTTGGCGAATAGTAATGCGCCGATCTTCCAAATGGCAACCTCAACTTGACGCGCAGATGCCTCATCAATGGGAGAAGGGGGCTGTTTCCATAGACTCCCGGCCATGTTTGAATTGACAATGCCAGCGTTTTACAAGGGCATATGATGGGGCATTATTTGGTTTCTTTCATTTCATCAAAAATCTCCTGTGGTGTGCGTCCTTTCAAATACAAAAATCGGATCACTGCTCGACATTCAACAGACTCCATTTCACACCTGACTCAGTTCAAACACCTGTAAAACAGAAACCACAATTAGTTCAGAGCTGTAATTTGCCACATTAGCCTTACAGGTACAAATCAATGCACGTGCAAAATTTCAGATAGATCAGACAAATGAAAGTGGGTCAGTGGCATTACTTATTGCACGCCCCTCGTATATATATATATATATATATATATATATATATATATTTCTGTTGAAATACATTTTCTTATAATATATACCAATCCTTATTTAAGAAGCCCAATGTAATTACAGAGCAATATAGTGAATAAATGACAAAAGAGTATATTCCAAAGTTCATGATAGCATCCATCTTATAATTTATTCCTTTAATTCAGTTGACATTTACAATTGTTGACAGTATCTGTTTCGTAGCGCAAAACCAATCACTTAATTATTATATAAATACGTGAATCTATTATGCCATTAACTCATCAGACGAAATAGCAACAATCGATTCGCCAAAAGGAAATAAAGTGCGTTTTGACATGATTAAAATCCGAAAATTGAAAGAGAAGCTGTAAATACCTCATAATGTTTCCATTAGAACATTTTGAGTTTTAGAAATAAAGTCATAAAACTCAACTATGTTTTATTGATTTAGGAATATTCTTCCAAATATGCTATTTAATAATTAGTAAATTTATTAATTCTAATTAATGTGTACATACTTATGAAAATAACATCGATAATCATAAACTATTACACATGTTTTCATATACTAAACTAAACTAAATAAGCACTTTACCATTTGCTCTTATATAAAATCATTTATTAATTTGAATTTAACCCGTACATAATTCAGCTCATTTAACTGTTATAATTACGTTTATGACTATTTCAATTATAATTCTAAGTATTAGTTAATTCTAAACCTATAATTACGTTTGGTATAGATTAAGAATTTCGCTGAATACTCAATTGTTTATCTTAAGCGTAAAAAGTAAAAAATAATAATTTAATTTAAAGTATGAAATGTTACCTCCCTTTGAACAAATCTATCGATATATTAACTTACTTTTTTATTTTTAACATTCATTCTTTTTAACACACATAACCTATTTCTATCATTATCCCACTAATAAGTAATATTTATACAGTTCTAATGTCTTTTACTTAATACTATTCAATGATTTAATCAGTGTATATTATAAATTTATTCACTAATACATTCAATATAAAATGTTAGTATTAAAACTATTTCAATCGATAGTCATAAGTTATTCAGTTATAATTCATTTCTGCTTAATATCTAATTATAAATTAATTAGTTCTTACATTTACATTAATTTTTATTTATTTTTATTATTATTATTTTTATCAATATTATCATTACTAGTTATTTTGAAAGTAATATTTTTAAATTGCACATTTCACATACTCTTACTAATTTAATATTCGACAATCTAGTATTAATAAACATTTTTCGGACGAGTTACTAAGTTAAGTATAATTTTTAATTTAACATTTAATAGATCCTAATTCCCTAAAAATTACGTTTCTGAATTTCCTAATCTCATAATATTTTCTATTAGTTATAATTAAATAAATGTTTATTTCACTGAAATCTAATTTTAATTTTGCTTTAAGTTAAGAATTTTAAATGTTACTTAGGCATAATATTATAGATTATGCTTACTTCCAATTTCTTTTTACTTAATCTATGCATTTCATTTTTTCACCTTTGATTTAAATTATCATCCCTAAATTAATTTATAGACGTTTAGTTAATATATATATATATATATATATATATATATATATATAATATTGTTTATTGTAATAGATGTTCAATAGCTATACCTTAATACTATAATTTTGTATTTACAACCATTCTTACGATTAACACATTTGGCTCATATATTTGAGACTACACATAAATCGAATAATTTTCAACATATTGTTTCAATATATACAGTTTATTTTTATCAGTATTTACTGTCTGCTTACTATAAATACGTTTGTAATATTATGATTATTACAAATATATCTTTCCTATCCATAAACTAACTTGCCAAATTAAACTTTAACATATCTAAACATTACAATCAATCTAGAACTTATAATACTATGATCAACTACTATTCCATATTCTAATATAATATTTAATTCTTTATCTACATATAATTATATAATATAGTTGTATGCTGTTTTTATTACCGGCCCTGTCGGTGGGGCATTAGAATACTCCGACTGCCCCCCTGCAGAGGGTAAAAGTCCCTCAATGGGGGTCCTGGATATTACCATAAACTATATCCAGTGGTGAGACCCCAGCTTGTGGGCTTTTGGGAGTGTGGAGCCACCTTTTAATTACCATTGCTCCCAGGTCCACTCTGACCCGGAGTGGTAGTACCTGTTAAGGTCCCAACTATGGGTTAAATAGAAACCGACGTGAAAACAACAAATATATTCTATTAAAAAATGTTTTTCTTCAAAATCTTTGGATTCGGCATTAAATAAGCCGAAAAGGGTTGATATGTCGTAAAATACAAATAACAAACCAAATCTTTTTATTACCCAACAAGTAAATACTATATTATGTGCGATATTTTTTTATACTTTTCTTCATGGTTTATTTTAAATATTAATTTAGATACATCTTGCCATCATATTTGTTATCATTACCTAAATTCATTTGGCTTATTCAATTAATTTATAAAGTTTAGCCATTGTTATTCTGTTTATTTTCATTAGCTAATTATATTTTATATAAAGTATTTATCTCCATAGAGAAAATACTTAAATTGTCATGTTATGATTATTTAATGTATTTTCATCTAATCTATTTTTCGGAGCATGTTATATGTAAGCTGATTGGTTACTGATTACATCTAATTAAACCAATTATTAATGACTATTACAGATTTTATTGCTATTTATATTATATCTCATCGTGATATTTTGAATTCCGATAATACAATAGAACATTAAAAAATCATACCTTTCCTTTTATTTTATGTTTCATTTATTATTAAAATTATTTTCAGACTTAATTTAGATTTATTTGTTTACTTACACATTGTTATTACATTATTTTTATTATTTTCATTTTAATTCTCAACCCCATTTATATAAATTAAAATTAAATTTTCAGACTATGTACGTTAATTCAATTTTAATTCAAAGTAGGTTTTTAATCAGGTTTTAGTCGAGATAATATATATTTGATCTATGTAACAATTTTGAATTATTTCCTGGCGTTTATTAAGGTTTTCTTTGGATATTATTATATGATACGATTCGAGATTGCAAAGGTTACATCGACCAGACATATTTGGTGAGTGTTTACTAGCACTACCCAATATCGATCATTTCAATTTGTATTCAATTTTGTTTTTCCTTAATTCCTTACTCCAATTTGCTAATGATGTTATTTTCTTTTAATTGTTAGCATATGGTATTTTGAAGGATGCTGTATGACTATAAAATCTTTCTTTAAAGCTATATTTATTGGCCTCAATATATGTTTTGGTTCTGTTATTATCTATTACCTCACATTTATACTATATTAGAAGTGAGACAATTACCTTCTAACGGACATTCGTCAATGTTCCCGCAGTTGCAAAATGAATTCCCCTCAATGTTTTCATTATTTAATAATCCTCTTTTACTTATCTCTTTATCTATTTTTGCATTGTTAGAACTTATAATAGATTTTATTAAATTAGTCATTGTCGAAAAAGATAATGTAACATTATTACAGTTTATAATTTTACTTAGATTAGTTCCGGTAGGAAAATTTTTATCAATAATTTTAAAATATTTTTTCGGTAAATTATTGTTTATATGTGCACTGGTAAGGAGGATTAAACAAAACGCAATTTCTAGGTCTATTCTTTAATGATATTACCGTAATCAATTTGGGACTTCGGAAGGCAACCCTAAACCATTCGACGCTATAAAAAAAAGGGTTTATTTTTCTATATCGTCGAATGATTTAGGGTCGCAAAACAAAGTCGCATTAATTAATAGATGACTGTTTGTAGCAACTAAATATAACTGTTTACTTTCGCCTAAATAATGATAATAATAACAATAATATAAATAACAACAATAATAACAATAATATATATATATAATTTGATTGCAGAAATACTGTAGGTTTGCAACAAAACATATCACATGCACATTTATTAAGTCTACCCTATTAACCACTATCTTATGTAACTTTAGAACGGCATTATATACTCAGTAAAGGGTTACATTAATATTTTACGTTATTTCACAATCTTTAGAGGATTTATTTCTTATTTTTCTCTTTAATTATTCTGTGCTCCAACCGCTCCCACTGACACCGGGACCATTCCTACGTAATCCAACTCTGCTAGGTTTTCGTCGCTTTTAATTGGTTATTCGATACATACACATACCATAACCTTTACATTTTCTGATTTGTAGATAATAATGCCTCTCTTACCGAAATCATGCACCCCTTATTTATTGCAACGTAGATATTCTCATAATCTTATATTGGCATCTTTCCAGTGAACGAACAGTTCGACACTTATAAACATAACGCCATTTATTTACATATCCATTCGTTTCTATTTTTTTTTAATTATCTACATTACCTTTTTTATTTCGGGAATTTACCGATATTATATTAAGTCATCGCTATTGCCGTTATATTTATTCAGTCACAGACATTCGAGACTAAACGTATACAAAACTACGTAAAACTGCTTCTTCCTTCAATGGCCCCCCTCTCTCTCTCTCTCTCTCTCTAACTCTTTCACTCTCTCCTATTCTCTCACTGATGTGCGTTATTTATTCCTATTTCTATTTTTGATTTCTTTATTTATTTTGTTGTTCATTTAAATCAGGGCCATTGACCTAAAGTTTCAACGCGGTTGTTTCACGAAGTTACGGCCAACTACTCCCTCAACATCGGTTTGCTTATAACGTCATGAGATGACAACATTTATAGAGTCCTATAATTACTGTTATTCAATTTCGCGATTCACCATTCCTACACCGTCGTGGTTTACCACCAGACGAAGGCCGGAGAAATAGTGGGCCGAAAAGTCGTGATACAACAACTATAAACAATAACGGTCTGCAATTATATAAACACGAAACTGTTTTCTTTATTTATACTCTTATAGCTAGGAGGTTTCCAGTTACTTAACGCTCTTTACATTAAGGAAACACAACATTGGCCAAACTAATTACTTCTTATGAAAAACATCTTTTTATCTTTTTTGTTGCTTTACCCATTCTTATAAAAAATCTGTTTACAAAAGGCAAGCAAACATTCACTGCAAATTTCTGTTAAATAAACTTAATTTTATATAATTTTCGTTTAAATACACTGCACTTTCAACTAAACATTTGGTGAACAAAGGTGCTTATGTACTTATGTTGCCGCGCTATTGTATAACAGTCTTCTTAAATTCATTTTTACAATATTACATTTGTACAATATTACTTTTTGTAGGTGAAAGTACACTATTATTACAAAACACCCTACACTACTCATGTTTATAATGTAATTCTTAATAATTACGTTGTTATTTCAGCGCGTTTACATAAGAGCATAAGCATAAAAAACATTAATCTTTTATTGAAAAAATTATCAGGAAATTGGGTATTCTTTTTACGACAGTACCCATCGTGCTATAAACACCCTCGACATCCACATGTTAAAAAACACTTTCGGAATAAACACTCCCTACCTCGCCATGTTTCAGCTGTCGACAGTTTATAAAAAATTCGTAAGAAATTGACCAATATTTGAGGACAATACAAAGGGTAGTCTAAATACCCTCAACATACTTATGTTAGGAACGGCTTGCAGAATTAACACCCGCTACTTCCCCATGTTAAGAACGGTGTTCGAGGTTGGGGGTGTTTTTCGAAACTATTTTTAACAGGAGGAGGTTGTAGGTGTTTATACTACGCTGGGTAATGTCGTAAAAAATACCAAAATTTGCAAAAAATAAAACATAAATACAATAATAATAATAATAATTATAATAATAATAATAATAATAATTATGATAATAATAATAATAACTAAACATTACTAACTGCAAGTTTTCTTGAATATATATATATATATATATATATATATATATACAGTAAGTTTACAGTAGATTTTTTTTGTACTTTATTGTATTTATACTTGTTTTCGGTTTCTTTGTTTGGATATTCGTCTGCGTCTGTTACTTTTCTAGGCTTAATACGGTGACTGCTGATCAAGCCCGAACTATAATTTACCTAAATTCCCGAGGATTCGGGTCTAATTTTGCTAGAATGCCAAACATTTCTTATGTCTCATATAAAACTAAAAATTGCTTTCAAACTTAAATTAAAATTATTTCATAACTCTTCGTGCAACGCCGAGACACAGGTCCCGCTGTAACAAAATATAATTATCCACTGACACGTATTTCGTCGTCTACGATCCATCAGAATGGCTGAATCTAGGTAGATTAATAATCGAGACCCCGAGGTTAGCAGCCTAAACCTCTACCCCTGGGTTATCTCGCGTGACTACTAGCTGTATCGCGTTTTTTTAATGTAGATTTTATTTGTTTGTATTATTGAACGAATTCAATTATTTACAACAAAGTGCATTTTTACATAAAAGCAAGTTAGGAATAATTTTCTCTTTTACCAATTTTGTGTCTCAAATGGGGAGAGGCATATATATTGTTTAAAATATAATTATCCACGTACAATTACTTCGTTGTTTACGACTCATCAGAGTGGCTGAATCTAGCACTGTTATATAATTAATTAAATTCATTCAGAAGTATCGCCAACAAAAAAACGACTTAGATCTACATAAAAAACGTGATACATCTAGATACATGATTAAATGTTTACCATCACTTGGTCGTCTTCAAGTCTAATATAAATAAATACATATTAAGGTGCCCATTTAGATAATCTAGTCCTACCAATATCTCACAGTGACTGATCTTTCTCACCAGTTATCTAACCCCCAATCCTTACTCTTAAGCAGCCCCCGGACTTTGGTAAGTGGTAACTCTCCAAGTAGATTGCTTGTAAGAAAAAATCTACTACAATTAGCGTTACATAATAATGATGTTTTCAATTAATCGCGGTTTACGGCTGATTGTTGTGGAAGCGAAAATGTAATTTCATCCAGCAGGGATTTACTGTGCTACCAATGTATGCTTTATTGCATGTGGTGCATTGTATGCGATAAACGATATTAGTCCTCTACGCTGCAAAGTGGGTTGTTGTGATGAGTGTTGCGTGTCGTTAGCTGTTGCCGCATTGTAGGCTCAGTGTTCATTAGTTGTATATTTATGCCCTCCCTACATATGGCTTTGCAGATAGCTGTTCTGATCATGTCGTTGATATTAGGTAGCTCCAGGAAGCAAGTATGTTGAGAGAGAGCCTGTCCCGTCAGTTTTTAGGGATCCAGCGAGATTTCTAATAATTGATATAGGGCATTCATTAGTTTCTAGTATCTGGTGGAATTAATTTATGTAGGTAGTTTTGCTAGCCTCTTTGCTCTATTTATTGCGATGAATATTTATTCGTTTTCTGCATAGTCTATTTTGACTTTAAGAGGGAGGGCCTATTTATAATGTATGAAGTGTATATATAGGGTGTTTTCCTATTGAATTTACTATTAATGTTATATGCATCTAAAATATTCAGGCTGCAATCTAAAAATGACAGGGATCCAGAACTGCTAGCATAAATAGTTTACTGTGTATGGGTTTATGTGGTTAAATGTGTTGCAAATTGAGTTCACCGCCTCCTGATATGATCCAGAATAATGATGTCGTTCACGTATTTCATAATGAAGATGTTAGTCTGACAGGAGTAGAGGACACGTTGTTCTAACTTGTCTATGAATGCGACGGTGTGTAGTCCCGAGAGGATTTATTTCCTAGGAACTCTCATTATCTCTTTATATGTGTTTTGTTTGTATGTAAATATGAATTGTCTATTATTATTTGTAGGAGTTCCTGTATGTCAGTAGCAATAGAGGTCGCTGAAGGTAATGCATTCAGTAAGTATGTCCGTTGCCGAGTTGCAAAGAACGGGTGCGTAGAGAGTGACAACGTCAAGGCTAAGGCATATTAGTTGTAGTTGAGTTGTTTAGTGACAGTAAACGTAAGATGCGGATGACTTCTTCCGAGCTGCTGACGTGGACGGGGAAAGTTGGAAGTAGATGTTTTGGGACAAATGATGGGTAAAGAGCCACAAAATTTTATAACTCGGCCTTTATAATACAAACCTAAATAATTAAAGTTAAATATTAATA
Source organism: Euprymna scolopes (assembly GCF_053919585.1). Classification (NCBI taxonomy): domain Eukaryota; kingdom Metazoa; phylum Mollusca; class Cephalopoda; order Sepiida; family Sepiolidae; genus Euprymna; species Euprymna scolopes. The sequence continues at coordinate 30,316,810 of NC_136500.1, forward strand.
AAAATATAACTGTAAATAAAACAGAATACTGACATCACCCAATATTAATAAATTATTTACTTTAAATAGATTAATTAATTTCCAATATCTGCGAACTAGCTTTATCTACAATAAAACCCAAAATGCACGTCTGAATGTTGAAGAAACGTAGATGACGTTTGACTAATTACAGAAAATTTAAACCGAACTGTTATATTTAACCCGAACTGTAAATTAACCATAAGTAAAGTATAAGGTTGGTTTGAAAAAAAGTCGATCTGGTAAAGTTACAATTCTGTAGAAGCACCTCTCTCGGTTTTAATATTATATTGTTTAATGCTCCAAAAGATATTCGGTATGAATCCGAAAGCGTATCATAGAAAGTGTTACAACGATTTATTTGTAATAACTAGTAATAAAGTTTGCATTTTCTTCGAAACAAGAGCAAATATTTGAAAAAGATTTATGTTTAAATATAATAGGATGGGAGTCCGATGTTTTTGCAAACGTCTTTCTAATTTCATGTGTTGCTGTTTTGTTTATCAAAAGTATGAAGATTTTGGGCAAAAATAAACAGAATGTAATCGTAGTAAATATTACGTACGGTGCTTAAATAACAACATTATCTTTTACAGACTCATTCATGTGGAGGGTGGACATTGTTTAACTATTCCGTACGTTAATCAAACAAATTAATAAGCAAAAAATATCGTCAAAATTGAATGTAACTTGAAAATTATAATAAAACAAATACATGTCCACATTCTGGAGGGCACGTTAAAAAGAATAGAAAACAAATAAATTCGGATTAATATCTGTCAACGACCAATAATTTAATGCAACAATTTGTTTTGGGTATATTTTACGCTTATTTGTAAAATAAGTATTGCATTGTTTTTTTTTTAATTTCATGAGAAATTTAAGCAAATATCACGGTATATTCAATAATATATTAATAATATATTATATCACGGTATGTTAAAATAATATATTGCTAATATATTATATCACGGTATGTTAAATAATATATTACTAATATATTAGTATAACTAACATGCACTTTGCTCGTTTTATTAGTAAGCGAAGTCGTTCATATTAGCGCAAGTTAAGCTGCCAATTTTTACAATTTTTTTACAAAAGAGTCACCACTTATTAAGGTCCAGAGGCGACTCGAGGATAAGGATTAATAAGCGTACAGTGATCAATGGGACAATGTCGTAGTAATTGTAAGAAGTGGACAATTTGTAAATTGAATTACTTAAGGAGTACGACTCATCAGGAACTTCTTTACATTGGACTTGAAGACTACCATATTATAGTCTGCCGTAGAGCAGGCAAATAAAAGAGAGTTCGGCGGGTGTGCAGTACTAAGAAAGAAACTCTGTTCATGGAATGTACGTTTAAGTTTAGGCACAGATAAAGAGTAGGGGAAATTATTGATAGTGTTTTCAGCTAGACGGGTGTTTCTCGTGAGAGTTTGGCGATGGAGAAACCATAGATTAGAGCTCAGACGAGCCATGAGTTCGTATTCAGAATAGAATTACGTGCAAGTATCGTGAACTGTCATTTTATCAAACAACTAAGAATAAGGAAGCGTTTTTTTAATGAATCTGTCTGCGTAATTTATTATGGAGTAAATATTAATTTCTAGAAAGTCAAAAAGTAAACTGCCTACATGCGAAGAAAGTAAACGGGGGGGACTGAATTGCATCAAGAGGAAACCTTTTGGTACTCTATTAATGGGATTTAGTATTGAATAAGGTACGCCCACTGGAATGAAAAATAGAATTCCTAACCAGGAACAACGTATATGTATTGTGGGCTAGGAGCACGTTTTATTAGCAACTGTTAGTGGTAAGCGCACATTTATGCATAAAAAGTGTTATCTTATATTTCCGATAATGTCCAAAGTGTAGGGGAAGATAGTGTTCATTGTATTATTCCAGAAACACCAAGACTTTGTCAACAAATGCGAAACGGTTGTTTCCAGCGGATGAAATGAGCGCGTTCTTTTACATATAAAATAAAATATAGTGTTTAAAAAATACATATGACAAAAATATAGAACTAACGCTGGTTATTAATGCTAGGTTCGTTGTTCCAATGAGTTTAGTTGCTGAAAAGAACACGCCAAAAAGTAAAATTGTTGTACACAAGAAATTAAAAATTAAAACATATCAATAAAAATCAAATAATCGAATAAAAAGGATAATAACGTCTAAATAAAACTTAAAAGTTGATGTAACAAGATAGCTCAAAGAGAAGGGAAAATAACTCCAAAGTAACGTTGCTATATAAAGTGCCGCTTATTGTTTTAATTATTAATATTTGATTATTCTTTTCTTAGAATTTAAAAGCATAAACTTTAAAATTAATTACATTTTTTATTTACTTACCTAAAGTGTCAGGTAGTCTTGCAGTTAAGACCGACGAACCCGAAAGTAAGTTCGACAACTCTAGAAGGATCTCATCAGTATTTACACCGTCAAACCACGTGTTATTTTGTTAAGAAAATTATATCAAACAAATTTGAAATAACCACTTGATTAAATAAAGTAAACGAACAAAATATACATTTTTATATATTTATTACTATTTATTTAACAGAAAAAAGAAACATTTTTTAAAAAGTGTATTATCGTCTTAACAGAACAAAATATAATATTAAAAAACACAAACTTTCTCGTGTGTAAAGCGTAAAACTTGAAATAAAATATTTTGAAAAATATTTAAATTTTTGAAAAAATTAATAATTCATAATATCGTGATGAAATTTTAAGAATTCGTAAGATCGTGATTTGACGGTTTTATCCTTATATAAAATAAAGAAAATATTAAAATATTTTTTTTAAAAAACGTGAAACATTGCTGTGCGTAATATAAGAAAATAAAAATAAAAATATTTAAACTATTTTTTTAATATTTAAAAAAAATATTAATTAAATATTTTTTTTTATTTTATGTTTAGAAAACTTAAATGATTCGTAATATCGTGATTTGACGGTGTAAATACTGATGTGACCGTTCTAGAGTTGTCGAACTTACTTTCGAATTTACCGAGCTTAACTGCAAGACTGCCGAGTGTCATTGGAGGGAAATTCGGATATCGTTGTTCAGTCATACTTTTGTAGGCCATAATGTGCTCCTCCTCTTTACTGGCTATGCGTTTTAATCCCAACTTCCATCACTGTTCACCATTCCCATATTTTTCGGTGGGAAAAGACAAATACCTATGCGCCGTTTCCAACATCAAACATACGAGATGATGAGACATCGTAGCCAATCCATTTGACAGACGATTGCCATTGTGCATGTGGCTTCTGTACGGCATAATAACATCGTCATACCGGCCCTCTCTCGATCAGCGAAGGTAAGCAACGTTGAGTCTGGTCAGTACTAAATGCGTGACCATTTGGGACTTCCAGGCGCTCTGTGTGCTCTCTGCTTTTCTCAGCATTGTTTCCACTCGTCCTCGAATTCTCCTTGCCACTGGAATCAAACAGTGTCGATTCAGGAGAGGTGTGGTTGTGGATCGCGCAACCCTTGCCTCGTAATTATACGTGCAGCTGTCCCTACAGAGGTTATCCTTTGTCTTTCGAGGCTGAACGGGGGCATCGAAGGTGCCTTCTGTATTGAGATGAGGTTTGGTTACGTGCAATGTTAAGAGATTCATCCTCTCAATCCCTATGATCACTTTTTGAGAAGAGATTGGTTTATGATCGTTTAATTCGTCATAGCATGGAATGCCGACCAGCTTCTTAAGTTCTCCATGCGGTTTATAGTGCATTCGTACTTGGTTGCCTTTTTACAACCTATCCAAACTTGCGGTACTTCTTCCTATGGCGAAAAAGTAATAAATAACATAGTAATGTTCGGTCAGCATTGGCAGGATTATAAACCTTTTCTTTGAACCTTTATTCTTAATGAGAAATACTATTGGTTTATATGTGTGGCCTATTATCTTATTAAGATATACATTCTTTAATACTTTGAATCATTTATAAATTGGAATTAATGCAAGTTCTCCTTCATCAAAATGTTCATGGATATGAAGAGTTCTAATCTTCTGAGTGTACAATTTTACCAGTGTAAATAAGTGATCGTATGGTCTAAAGTGTAAAACACATGTCTGTGATACTATCATAAAATCTATCTAAAAATACTAAAATATAATTGATTATTTAGTCGATATATCGGGAGATTCACCTTCTGCTACAGCACTCAAATTGTAAAGGAAACAATAAAAAAGGTTTGAAGTAAAAAAAAAACTCAACACACAAAAATCTGAAACACAAAAATCTCAACGCATACAAAAATCTAACACACAAAATTAACAGATAAAAGATCACCTCACGAAAAATATTCAAATATTTTTTTAAATAACACATAAAAACTAAATGCATAAATAAAAATTCAGCACACAAAAACTCATCATCACGAATATAAGAATTCAGCACACTAAACCCAAAACGCACAAAATTAAACGCACAAATAAAAAAATCAACACCAACAAAAACACTGCACACAAAAGTAACAAAATCTCGACATACAAATACAAACTCTAAACACAGAAAAGTAAACACGCAAATAAAAACTCAACGCAAAAAATACTCCACTAACAAAACACTCACCACACAATTTGAAAACTCAATTCACCAAAGAATCAATGCAAAAAATTAAACACACAACAAATTAACACAAAAATAAAAGATTAACACAAAAATCAAACCCATAAACTCAAGATACGAAATAGTTGACACACAAAAAAAATCTCAACACACAAGTAAAAATCTCGATACACAAAAAGCTCACAAACTGAAACATAAAAATAAAAAACTTAACACAGAAAGACTCAACACACAAAGAAATTAACACATAAATAAAAAATAAAAATACAAATAAAAACTCAATACACAAAGAAGTGAACAGATAAATGAAATCTCAACACAAAAACCCTACTCACAAGAACTCTAGACTCAATAAAAAACTCAAGACACAAAAACACTCAGTACAGAAATAAAAAAATCAACACGCAAAACTCAAAACACCGATAAAAAATTTAACATCCCAAAAAACTCACCACAATACCATACAAAAACGTAATACACAAAAAAGACAAGGCACAAATAAAAACACCACACACAAAAAGCTCAACACAAATAAAATATAATATGTAAATAAAAAACTCAACGTTAAAATCACAACAAAGAATTCATCAACAGACAAATAAACAACGACGATAAGAATTAAATCGCAACACAAAAAATGAAACTTAACACACAAAAAAGTTTAACATAAAATTAATTTAACTATACAAAATTACTTAGCACACTAAATTAATCGTATTGATATGTGGAGTTATATAAAAAGATATAAGAACAAACGGACAGACAATGTTGCTGCATCGTAAGACTTAACTGTGGCTAGCAAGAAAACTAGTTATGGCCGAAAAATACGATGCTTTATATAACAGTGATTCTAATCATTAGTTCTTCAGATAATGCCATGAAAAGGGAAACGTTAATATTTTTATTACTACAGTATGCGGATGAAAAGTGCTATCTTCGTGTTATGAAAGGCTTCGCGTTATATATATATATATATATATATATATATATATATATATATACATGTATAGAGAGAGAAAAGAGAGAGAGAGAGACGCAGATAATAAAATAGCAGATTCCAGCGATAATATCATAATAGTCCAATGAAGATTTATTTATTTCCTTATTCTTATAAATAATGAAACTGTTGGAGCGTTTTTTAAGTTTGCAGAATAAGGATTTGTGAAAAAAAAGTACAAAAACGCAAAGTTTCGAATGACAAATTTACTTTATTATACATTATTTTGATCGATTCTCTTCCAAACAAGTTCAACATGCATATAAAAATATATATAAAAATGAACACCACCATTGCTTTTAGTAGAGTAAATTGATTTTATGTAGTGGATATCGATTAATATTTGTATAAGTATTCTATATATAAACATCATTATAATTATATATTGATTTTAATGTCCGTAGAGGGGCATAAAAGTGGTGCGCAACTGTTCTACGGATTAATATTACTTGTATTTTTAATGTTGAAACTTTTCCGGCACCACAGATAGTAAGTTGATCAGAGTTTGATCTGATGTAAATTTTGCGAAATATTGATACATCTCGACCCTAATTATGTCCGGAGCCAAATAATACAATATTATAAATTGTACGATATACACCAGTACACATGAACTCTACTAGTGGTCAAAGAGGTTCTCTCGAAATATAACCGTTTCCATAATATTATCAAAACTCTTGGCATGGAGTAATGCCTTACATAACCAGCAAATGGCACGAGCAAATCGCTCTTACATAACCAACAATTGGCACAAGCAAATCGCTTCCTTCCAGAAGGTATAAAACTAGAGGAAAAAAATTCACTAGGTATTGCAAAATCAAAAGTGAAACCGACCCTTCAGCGATTACAAAGTTCTTCGTGACATGTAAGTCGTGTGACTTATTTTTGCTCACATATAAATTAGCATAATAACATAAAGTTACATGATTGTTACGTTAATGTTCTACTTGATTCTGCCTATTCTTTGACTCGCTTTTCAGTTGTAGTATCTTATTTTCTAGATTGGAATTGTTGTTTTATTTTACAGGAGGTTTGTTACACAAAGTCCGTATGATGTAAGGCAAATAGCAATGGCCATAGTTCACATGTACTTGCTTTTCTCACAATTGCAAAGTTAGTTACAATAGCAGCCTTTAATCCTACCCGACCGAGTTACCGGTAATTTCCGAAAACGCTATATCCCAAGTTATCGCGAAACTGATATTTTTTTCCGACCACGCGTTTTTGTGTTGTCAAGGAGCTAATAATAGCTACCCAATCGCTGTTTAGCCTTGATTTAGCACAAGCCTTACATTTTGCAAATGGCTTCCATTTGTTTTGCTGGAGTTGTGAGTTGTTTTGTAGCCATGAAGCAAGCTAGTGACGAACCAAGCACTTCGACAGGTAAAAGAGCGAGGCCAAGGAGTTTCACGGTGCAACAAGTTTTGGATGAAGTGACAAATTCTGATTTAGATGAAGGTGAATTTGATCAGGAGTATGTTTCTGAACCAAGTAACGCTGGTGATGGTAATTATATCGATAAATGAGAAAGTGATGATAATTTTGATGATGCAAGTGGGCCTAGATCAAAACCGAGTGTTTAAAGTAGTGGGGGTGTCATTTAACCAGGAGATAGAGAGGATTCTGGTGTAGTTGATGAGGGATTGAGCTGCAATTTTGTAGCTCCAGATCTGGATTTCACAATTTTTCCTAGGTGGCTAGGAACAGGGTTTAATTAGGTTCAGTAGCTTAGGTCTGGTGTATGTAATATACAGAAAAAAAACAATTCCCCCAAAAACGTTACACTTCATTAGATTAGATATTAGAACTGCCTTATTCTAAATTTATTTCTCATTTGACCGACAAAAGAAATAAAATGTTGCTATTCATCATGTACTACTCCTTATTAATAAATTTAAAACCGAGACCGTCATTGACAAAATAATGTCTGTCTTCAGTGGTTACAGGCAGATGGAGCAGATAACAAACGCATACATTAAATATCTAGATCAAATATTGTCGGTTTTTCCTTCATTTTCTTCTTCCACTTATACTTTTTTTTTATATTTCTCCGTGTTTCTGTTTATTTTTTTCTTTTTATGTTTCGTATACACTGTGTTATTCATCTTTTGCTTTTTATGGTTTTCTTCTCCTTTCTCTTTATTTTCCCTTTGCCTTTGAGGCGGGAGCCGTCTATACCTCAATACAAATTTAATATACACGAAAGAAAAGGCTGCCCAAAACAGATGTAAACAATATAAAGGTGTTATGTGTATTTAAGTAAAACATATGTGTAAACTTGAGGGTAATTCGAAATATCTTATGATGTAGAAGTGCGATTATAGAAGTTGTTTAATTACGTGTCCCTGACTACAATGTATGTGGCAGTGATGTAAAAATCATAACAGTAGTTGTTTAGAGCAGATCTCAACATACCGTGATGGGAAATAGAAAAATGTGATAATGTTATTAAAGGAGAAGCCTGGGTTAGCGACGCTGGTAGGATAGATAGCCGCATCGAGAATTGTAATGTAAAGCACGCACTCTTAACTCAAAAATCATACTGATTTGATTTTATCTTTAATTTTATCGTTTTAGTTGGTTGGTTGTTTTTGTTTTACGGCATATCAACCCTTTTCAGGTTATTTAATGCCGAATCCAGTGATTTTGAAGAATAATATTTTATTACAATATATTTGGGTTTTTCTCAAGTCGGTTTCTATTTAACCAATTGTTGAGACCCTAACAGGTACTAGCACTCCGAGTCAGAGTGGGCCTGGGAGCAATGACAATTAAAACGTAGCTCAACACTCCTAAAGCCCACAAGCTTGGGCCTAACCAGCGGATATAGTTTAAGGTCATATCCCGGACCTTATCGTTTTGGGTAATATTGGAAATATCCCAGGTGTATAGTGCACCAAATGCTATATCTAAGCAAGAGATTTTATTCAGATTAAGCATTGCTATATTTATTGACTAGTAAGGGCCCCGATATTGTCCGGGATTAAATGATGATCAACAAATGTTTCATATTCCCATATTTTTTATTGCCATTGAAGTCACGACTGGTTGCCTGCTCTAGTTGGGGAACCATCTCCTTCCATGCACGGAAGTGGCTTAATCCATATTTCATCTTAGTCTATATTGCAATGTAGACTGTACTGTATGGTACACTAAATCACATTAAAGTTTTAAATGTAAAAGTCAGGTATCAAGGTACAATTGTGTTCTAAACAGAAACATTCATTTAGAACGCGCGCTTGTCATATCAAAGAATCTGCTGTATATTTTATATGCCGGGCATTGCTGTCTTTGTGATAATAAAACGTCTCAAATTCACTTGTGAGGCTGAGTAAGATGTAAACTATTGTCAAATTCGTCTGTTCCTTCTTTCATTGGATTATTTCGATTATCGTTTATCGATTATCGATACTCATCGAAGGCATTCCGATACAAAACCTGTCTGACAACACTGCTAAGCACATGAAGTACTTTTGTGTGAATTTCATAAAATCGGTCCAGCCGTTTTCAAGTCCATAGGGAACAAACACAGACAAAATCCTTTTATATAATAGCATAGATTTTACCGTGATGCTGCGTGGATCCCCATTACGTACAGAATATTTGACAATCCATTAATTTCTCACGTCACAGGGTGAGCATCCGGTACTTTGTATGTTACTACTGCGTTATCTGTTGGTTTTAGTTTTTTTTCTTTTAAGCTTTACTTTTCGCTTTTTCTGTTCTCGTTTTCTTTGTCAACTTCTTCATCCTATTCGTCTTTGTTTTTCTTCTTTTATCCTTTCCTTGTTTGTATCTTTTCTTATATACTGTCTTTTTGTTGTGTTTATTTAGTTGAGATCTAAAGCCAATTTGGATCAGAATCAATTAATCTATATTACTTTGTTCGCTCTTATAATTCCAATATCGCTTTCATGTTATTAGTTTGACTTTAGATTAAAGTTTAATGAATTAAAAAGAGTCATTCGCCAATGGCAACGTTATGTTTGTTATTTATAAAGAGGTTAGATGTCACAAGCGTAACGATTGTCTTTTTTGGCCTGATTTACAATTAAACAGACGTAAAGACTATTACTACTTGTAGAAACTACACTAACATACCAGAAAATGGCCGTAGTTTAGGGTATGAATAAATGAACGAGCTATGTTACAGTTCCAACCGAATTTTTGAATAGATCAAAGTTTTATTAAAATATAATAAGTAAAAATGGAACTGCTATTACTGTTAGTGTATTAATGACCAACCCATCCGAAGATCGGCGTGTTTCAGAAAAGAAGAGTGACGAATACAGAATAAATAAAATACTACCGCGTAATGTTTTTTTTCTGTATAACATGTTACATTCTGTATAACTCTCTACACTCGAATCTGATCGTATAAATTACCCACTAAATTACAGCGGTGCAATACTTTTATGCGCCATTATGAAAATAAAGTCTAAAATATTGCGCTTATATCTAAAATCCTTAGTCGAATTGTGTTCAAAGTAGATTACATTTTTTAACTCTGGTCAATGGTTAATTTTTAAGGCTTAAGTTTACGTGGTATTAAGAAGAAATTAAAAATATTTCTTGATTGCTGTTTAATGCCTATAGATCACGTTTAATGGAAATCTGAAATATTTAAATATACTAATAGAAAAGGTTATCATTATGCCTCTGAAAATCGTTTATAATTATCCTAAGATACTGGAATAAGTGGAATATTTTTAATTTATGCATAATACATGTTTTTAAAGTTTTACTAAACTCACAATTATCGGAAACTTCATAAGTAGCTTCCAAATCCTTTACAAATTTAAACAATGTATATTAGACATCAGGTACAACTATTTCTCGAATATCACTGTTTTAAAAGTATTTTACACAGATTTTATATGCGCAATAATTCTTTATTTTAAAAGTTTAGATATATATATTGATTGAATTTAATTCATAGTTATTCGACGCAAAGTAAACAAAATGATTTTCCATTACATATTTAAAAATACTATTTCAGAGTAAACCTAAAGAATGCGATAATATATTACTTTATACTGAAACATGGCAAAAAGATTTTCAAATTTAAGCATGTAAAATTGTTACCGGAATTTCCCTTTCGAACTAACTCGTGACCAATTCACCAAAATACTATTTTAAAGCTATATATATATATATATATATATATATATATATATATACATATACATATATATATATACATATACATATACATATATATATATACATATATATATATATACATATATATATATGTATATATATGTATATATATATGTATATGTATATATATATATATGTATATATATATATATGTATATATATATACATATATATATGTATATATATATATATATACATATATATATATATATATATATATATATATATATATTACACCAATACAATTTCTACTTTAAACTGAAGCCTGGCGATAAGAATTGTATTCTGAATTGAAGAGTGACAGATTGGGAAAACTCATAGAATTTCACAGAACAGCATTACCGGCATAACTAGATAGCCGTATCACTAAAACTCGTGTGACTTGTTAACGTCACAGTATAAATTTCAATGGCTAAGGAAGCGAGGTACTGACTATTACGAAACATGGTTATTTTCTGTTTGATTTCTCAAAGGAATTGCCGAGAGATTTATAAAATAAATCTAAAATTGTCTATATTTTATTTTCTGAAAGATAAATAAGTATTCAACATTTCGATATGCCTAACTGAAAGGAAGTATAGCTAATCGAAAAAAAAAAACACTATTTTTTCTTACATTTGTTAAATGTGTATTTAATTACTAATTCACTTTCATGGCGTCTTTTGAAGCTGCTAGGACTACTATTTTCGTCAGTCGTGACTAAGCCCGAAAGAAAAAAAAGGCAGCTAGTTGTAAAATGCCATAGACTCAGTATTTACTTTCATCCAGCAGCTAGTAGATGTAGGACAGGCGTGGAGATGCAAAGAATATACCAACATACAAGCAGTAATTAAGTCTGATCTCTTAAAAGTTGCAAGAAGGAAATTTCTGAGAGGGCGGATTTTTTTATAAATGTACAGAATAAATACCACAATACATAAATGACACATCTGTGTTTAAACGCGTAAAGCAAGATAAGTAAAGCAGGTAATAAAAAGCATAAAATAAAGTAATAAAACCATCACATCAAATAATAAAAACATTATATAAAATAATATAAACGTTATATAAAATAATATAGACATTATATAGAATAATAATAAATAATATAAAAATAATAAAAGACACTATATAAAAACAAAAACAATATCATATGAAATAATAAAATACGACGCCATATAAAATAATACAAACATCATATAAAACAATTAAAGACCTACTATCAAATAATAAAACACATCATATAAAATAATAAAATAAAACAAAAAAATAATAAAAACACTATATAAACGAATAGAAAAAAAACTAATAACTAATGCGTAATAAATTACAACATAATATAAAATAACGTTTCTGTATTCGTGAGGTGAGGATTTGTTATTCGTATTATTTGGATTCATCAAAAAACCGTGCTCATCTTGAGTGTGATTTTCACAACAGTTTGATGAATATAACATCCGGCCGTCTTTAGGTGTATCTTGTCAAACTCGGGAATGTTATTATCGAAATCGGGAATTTGGCCGGAAGGGTTTACCTCCGACAGCCATGACTGAATAGAGCTCCTACAAAATACAATTGCGAAATACTTAGGGCCTCTGTCCAGTAATGGCTGACAGAACAAGTGCACGCTACCCCCGTGAAGTAAATAAAGGGTTTCGCTCGAAATTCCGTCAGAACTCCGGAGTTCAACAGAAACATGCCTGATGTCGACAAGATACACCCAAAGAAAATCGGGGGGTTACCTCGACGGAAACGTTCTGAAAACCCCACTCAAGATGAGAACAGTAGTCCGATGAAACCTAATAAAAAATAGTAAAAACACCATGCAAAACAATAAGAAAAACTACTATCAAATAATAAAACACGTCATACAAAATATCAAAAACAATTGAAAATAACAGAAACGGCATATAAAATAATAAAATACAACAAAAATAAAATAAGAAAAACATAAAATAACTTAAAACCCTACTACATAATAAAATATATCATATAAGATAAAAACATAATATAAAATAATAAAAAACATCATATAAAATAAGAAAATACAACATAATATAAAATAAGAAAAACATCATATAAAACAATAAAAAACTACTATTACAAAATAAGAAAAACATCATATAAAACAATAAAAAACTACTATTACAAAATAAGAAAATCATCATATAAAACAATAAAAAAACTACTATTACAAAATAAGAAAAACATCATATAAAACAATAAAAAAACTACTATTATAAAATAAGAAAAACATCATATAAAACAATAAAAAACTACTATTACAAAATAAGAAAAACATCATATAAAACAATAAAAAAACTACTATTACAAAATAAGAAAAACGTCATATAAAACAATAAAAAACTACTATTACAAAATAATAAAAACATCATAGAAAATAAGAAAAACATCATATACAATAAAAAAAACATCATATAAAATAAGAAAAATACAACATAAATTGTAAGCTAAAAAAATGTCTACATCATGAATCCACCGTTTTTGGATGCACAACTCGCGCCTCTTACAAAGGAAGCATTTAAAGTCTGCTAACGCCACATAATGTCAACCAGCATTTTTCTTACATTGAGACCACGTTTTCACTTCTCGAGACGTTTGCGATCAAATACTTTAAATGATAACTTCGTGATCTAAAAAGAAGTTTATCGAAGAATCGATATGTTCACGTAAGACAATCGATAATGTATTTCGTCCTCTAGAATCTTTTAGGTGTTATTTAGCAAAAATATCTTCGTAGAACAGTGATTATCGATGCTGACTTGAAATTCAAGCACTTTCCATATTATTAGAATTACTTTTGGCCTAAAATACTCAGTGAAAGCGTGCAGTGCTCTCTTCCTCTAATTAGACCATGGATAACCAAACAATGATTCACATGCAAAATCGGGCCCGCGAGAAACAATAAAAAAGCTGTAGCACTTGTAATAGATGATACTGCATATTGAAGGAAAACATTACATATTACATATGGTATTAGTTCGCTGAATGTGTAGTGATACTTTGTTTAAAAAGAGCTCGTGTGGTTATGTGGAAGCAGAAGCTTTTGTGTATTCATGTATTTCTTTCTTTTCTGAGATATTATGTAGTAATATTTATTTCGCTGCGGGCGGAAGGATACACAGAAATGCAACCTCATGATTTCCTTTTTTTTTTTAATCGACCTCTTTCTGTCCGGCCGTAATGAGGTGAGCACGCATATTTCTGTCTCTCCGTAAATGAGGGGGGACACCTCCTCCCTCAACACTAGTTAGGATAGGTTAGTTAGTTTTGAATAGCCTATTGTCTAGTTTTAATTGTAAAAATTAATCCTAATTAGTATCTTGTATTGCAATATATATTATATTAAAATTAAGATTATATAATATATATTACAATTGTTTCGAGTGTCGTTTTTTTTGTGTCTGCCATAAATGTCTTCATTAAAGAATGAGGCGGCCCTGAGGAAAAGAAAGATTCCAACCCGAATGCCACCAAAGCTTAAGACGTTTCCTCGGAGAAGAAGGAGCCACACCCAACATCTCAGGTATGCTTTTCCTATTGATACTAAGACCCTAATGACTGGCCAATATTCATATCATCATGGGATCGTTTCTAAGACATTTAGTGAAACACATGAGTTGGTCACCCACCAGTGACCAGCTAATCGTGTTATATGTCATGGTATTTTTTAGTTTTTTTTTTAATTTTATATTTTCTTTTTATCGTGTGACCCATAGATGTGTTTCGAATTTATTGGATATAAGTTAATGTGTAAAATGAGAGAAATTTCGGGAGTTTTTATTCTTTTCCCGACTTGGATCAAATCCGGCGTTTCCCGGGATCGTTGATGACATTCGGGCACTCTTTCTTTAAAATTACTATTTTCATTTTTCAATAATTTCCACACTAAAAATAATTAGAAATCGTATTTCTCATTTATGTATCTGGACGTGAGTGCAGGCCCAGCAATAATCTTGTACTCTCCTCAAATACATAATTATTGAAATACTCGATGTCTCGAGGTTTCTGAACAAAGGAAAAAAAAGAGAAAATTGTACGGTACGACGCTTTACTGACTTTATTCGAATTTTGAAATTGATCTTCTCAATTATATTTAACACAAAGTACTTATGAAGACCAGGGGAAGGTTACCAACATCCATAGTAATTGAAATAAGGTAATGAAACCGAGAGATTTGAGCATGGCATGACCAGCTTTTCAGATTACGTCGATATTTCTAACCACGGAAAATCGGACAGTTCGTCAGTTTGCGTAGGTACACACAACCATGACTAAACTTTATTTTATATATATATATATATATATATATATATATATACTTTGTATAATATATACAGGAATTTACATCGGTAGTCGGTAAATTCATGTATATATATTATACAAAGAATATATTGCTCTTATTTCGAGAAAGGTTTTTTCCCTAATAATAGAGCACTGTATGGGATTTATTTTTCTACAAAAAAGTACAAGTATATATATATATATATATATATATATATATATATATATATACATATATGTGTGTGTGTGTGTGTGTGTGCGTGCGTGCGTGTGCTTGGGTTAAAGTGAAGTTTGGTTGTAGTTATGTATATCAATGTAAACTAATGATTGTTGCATGCCAGGTTCGAATCTGTTCGAATCTATACATTCACTGTGGATGTTAGAAACCTCCCTGTAAATTCAGCTGTAAGTACCTGGTACCAGAAAAAATTCAGAAAGCAAAAGCAATAACCAAACAAGCTCTGTAAACAGTTATACTATACTGATGCATATAAATTTAAGTTTTCTTTTCTGTTAATAAATTCAATAACTTAATTCTTTGACAATTGATTCTCGTTTTTGTAACATTTACCACAGTAAAATTCACTAACTAAACATTGTATTGTAATGTATGTTATTTTTTTTTCATTTCCCTTGTTATACCTCATTATATATATTTTATATGGTTGCTTTATATATGTTCTTAATCGGGTCGTAATGATATTAATGTACATATTTCTTTATATTGAAGTTTAATGTATCTTTATTAACGACGCCATAATATTAGTTTTACCTTAGTGCAATTAGATGATGCGTTTGAAAAGATTTAAAAATATCTCAGAATCACTAATGCACTACACTCTAGTTAATGTTGAATTCTTGATGCGTATGTAAACGATCATCTTTAAAAGTGAGTCATCCTTATCTATATCTATATCTATATATCTATCTAACTATATATATATATAAATATATATATATATATATATATAATGAGTTAAGAAATTCCAACGAAAGAAAGATGTATATTTAAATAAAGGGGTGGTCACCAACAATGTGTATTTTTTAGCATTTTATTATTCCATGTCTTGGTTTTTCATTGAGAATTATGTTTAGATCATTGTACTAATGTTTTTAAATCATTGAAATCGTTTTTAACGCGTTTCAGACGTTCTGTGAAGTGTCATCTTCAGAAATCATTTTAAAAATGTGTTGGAGATGTAAAAATAGCATTTTTGTAGTTCATTTGAAATGCTTCCAAGAAGTGGAAACGTGTGTCTACTATTCATTGGAATGTTCAATTTTTATTACTGTTTTATTGTGCTGTGGTCACTCCTGTCTTGTGTTTCTCTCTCTCTCACTCTCTCTTTCTGCTTGTGTTTTCTCTTTTCCTTTAGGGTAGGATGTGTGTGTGTGTTTTCTTTTATTGGTTTGAAGAATGTGTGTACTGTTTTATAGTATTATGAAGTTATTTGCTTCCCTAGGAAGGTAACTGTGATTCAAGATCATTACTAATGTGTATATGTGAGGAGGGTGCAGTTCTTCTGAAATAAGGGTAGGGGTGCTTTCATTCTATTTTGATATTTATTTTTTGGATTCTTAGATTTTAGTATTGTGATTTTTCGTTTCAGTCTTAGACTGTTCGAGTATTCTTTATATTATGTTTGTTTAGATAGAGGGGTGTATTTAAAAATATGTATAGGGGATTTTTTAATGTTTCTATTTATTTGTCTCCCCATGTGGGTATGGCCAGAACCAGGATCGGTTCCTAGTGCGGGGAAGATCTCGTTCCCCAAGAGGGAAGAGGTCAATTTGAGGGGTATAGGTATGAGAGTGGGGATGATGGAAGGGATGATAGTTGTCTCAGTCATGAGAGATTTCTCCTCCACTGACTGAAGGGGGAGCGAGGTGTTGGAACAGGTATTATACTATGGTTCTAAGTGTTTCCTAGTGTTGTTGGTTTCGAGGTTACGTAGGGTTGGTATTGTTCAGTGTGTTGTATTAGAGATAGAGGTGTTATGTCTGTGTGTGGTTGTATGCGCGCGTGTGTGTTTTAATGTGTCGGTTTTGATTTATGAGTTGGTGTGTATATGTATATGGATGTGAATGCGAGTGTGCCTTGCGTTTCATGTTTTTGTGTGTTTATATCAGACTCTGTTTAGTTCAGGAGTGAATCTTGTTATATATATATAACGTTTTAATGGCCGATAAACTGTATAATGTTTGAAAAATAATATAAGAACAAACTGAATATAATAATAGAAAAACCTATAGGGGCCCATTTCACCAGCAGACTCATCAGGAGTTAATAGTTAGATACAAAACGCAAAAAAAAAACGATTCAAATTAACACGTAGGAACAAATACTCGGAGATATACAAGTAAAAATGGGAAAAGGGGGAAGAAAGGCGAATGGCAATTCGTAGTACATACACTCACAGACCTATGTATATACACACACGCACACACACACACACACACACACACACACACATATATATATACTGCGTGATCCAAAACAAACGGGCCCCAACTATTATTAGGCTCCGTTTCTTAGTGTTTTGTCCGAATGAAATGAAACGTTGGTCATAACTAGTTTATTATATTCAACACATCACATCAAAACACTAGGGTTTTTGGCATTTTTCTCAGTTCTACAGCATATGTTCCACATGACCTCCATTTAGCTTTTGTTTTTATTGGGGGTCACCTTGTATACATATATATATATATATATATATATATATATATATATATATATATATATACAATAATATAACAAATTGGTATAATTAAGATGGAGAGGGTATGAAAACGAATAAGATATATTTCCTAGACGGTTCAATGATCAAACGAGCTCCTTTTTGTCGGCAAAGCGACGGCTTACGTAAAAGAATTGAGGATGACTCCAAAATGTTCAAATGATTTTAAGAGTCAGCCGGGTGTAAAACTCTATAGATAAATCCATGTTATAAACACTTGCTATATTTTTATTTTCTTGTATATCTTCAAGTACTTGTACTTATGCGTTAATTTGATTCGTTTTTTGAATCTTTCAATTCTGACGATTAAGTCCTTACGGGTTTGTGGCCCAAAGTTGCGCATAGGATTTGTTTTCATATTAATTTCAAAGCGATATATATATATATATATATATATATATATATATATATATATATATATATATATATATATATATATATATAGTGCCACGCAAAAGTATTGGATACATTCCATTTTTCTTCATAACTTTAATTGTTCAAGATTTTACCTAAAATTTGGTCAGTATATTCCTATTACTATTCTAAATTATATTTGCAGCAGTAATTACAAAATCAAAGTTTAGAAAGGTTATATTTATGAAAAAATATGAATTAACAAACGCAAAAGTATTGGACACACACTTTAAAGATCATTTTTCTGAAATAAATTTAAACGACTTTTGCTTAGCGTGTTGCAATAATGCAAATGAGTTATCACTGACCAATCAGAGAGCTATATATTAAAATAATTTTATAAAATTCTTCCAGTTCCTCGACCGGGCTCCTGAGACGGTCTATCATCACTTGATGCGGGTTGTGCAGCAGCTACTACCAGTTCTCTCATCCCATAAGTACTATTCATCACGGGTCTGGCTCGATCTACCAGGTCATTAAGAGACAACGAAGCAATGCTTGAGCTAGTCCGCAGGAGTTGCATTGCTCCGGTTGGGAACCCTGCCAAGAATGTGCATGCCAAGGCCCGCCCAGGCAGCCCACCAAACAACACCGTCAACTTCGTCAGCTCGGCCAAATAAACGTCGAGAGTTTCGCCGGGATGCAAGGTTTTTGCCTGAGATTTCTCCCAAGCAGTAGAGGGGTCCATGGCAAACGCCTTGTATAATGCCACCTTGATCCTTTCATAATCCTGTTTTTTCTCAGAACTAAGCTGTTGATATACCACGAAAGCCCCGCTGGACAGACGAAGAGGAACCACGTGTTCAATGTTCTTCACTCTAGACAACAAGCAATGCAGTTTCACCTTCTCCATCCAGTCAAGTACCGGGGTTGAGCCGTCGAATTCCGGTATTAATTTAAGGTCGAACTTGTCCCCTATTACGCCGAAATAGCTTGCAGTTAAATGGGCGTGTAAACAGTAAAACAAAATAAAATAAATACGATAAGCACAAGTTCAGCAAGAAATCGTTACCATCAACTTTCTCTTTAAGCTTCCAGCACGTGTTCTCCCCACTGCCTCTGCCAACAGGCATGTTATTAGAAAACTGACCCTATTCCATGTGCAGTGGAAAATGACATCTTGTGAGATTCCACGAGACTATACCTTATAAATCCATTGCTGCCATCTGTAATTTCTCTCTCTTTCAGATCCCATCCGAATGTAAGTTGTATAACAACACAATGCATACACACGTGAGCGCTTTTTTCTTTGATTATTACATTCAACTCTACAAATTCAAAATGTTCCATGTGCATATGAAATGAAATGCGCGTTTTATTGCCTTCTTACTTTTATTTACTGTTTGATTTATATTTATATGTGTGTATGTGTGTATGTGTGTATGTGGATACGTATATGTATACTTAGAAGGCTTATACTGCACCTTCTCCTTGGCAGCACATCTACCTTTTACTGCCTCTCCCTGTAGTCGTACACCTCCTTCATTTCACAAAGAGACACTGAAGGTATGGTAAAAAAATCTTGTCTTGGAAAAAAGTTGGGGGCTTTTCAAAAGATATTTTGTATTTCTGTAGTGACTCAATGAAAAATGAATGTAGAAAAATATAAATATTTATACTTTTCGCATTATTTTTTTCATACATACTTATACAGAGAGAGAAAGAGAGAGAGAGACAGAGAGACAGAGAGAAATGAGACAGAGAGAGAGAGTGGCAAAGAAAGATTACGTTTTAAACAGAACTTTAGAAGTATTTTTTTTTAAATATTATTTTTAAATACACTGCTAATTTACGATTACCAAATTTAGATACTGTTGAGAGAACGGCACAGGAAATAGCGTTATTAGAAATAACACGGCTTATATATAGCTATTCTTAAAATGATATACAAATGAAACATTTCTTCAAGCAAAGAGTAAGGATGTGCATGTAAATGAAATAAAATCAATAAGACGATAAAAAAGTGAAGCTATAGAGTGCCCTGTCAAATATAACAGAAAAAAGGAAGCATTCTGTGTTTTCTTTTCTATTATTTTTACAGTAAAATATTCTTTAAATAAAAATAACAATTATTTTGTGCCAAAGTATTAAGCCGAGAATAGCGTTTCAAGTCACACTATTTTATTGTAATAGAAGAAAAGATTTCAATCAGTCGGAATCTTTGAATAAAGTTCAAATCAGTTCTAGACATCTGCTCAAAGAATCAGGAAAATATAAAAGGAATGGAAATTTGTTTCTCTTTCTTTATCTTCTATATACGGCCTCGCATTGTAATTTGAGGTTGTGTCTGTTGGTCGTTCAGGCTCCAGCTGAACTAGTATTTTTCGTTGGTTTGTCACACTTTATTTCTGCAAAGCATTTTTATTGGTTTGTTACGTCTATGTTTTAGATAGAAGTGTCGTTTTTCACCACAGTTACGCTTAAAAGAGAATTTTCGTCAGTCGGTCACGGGCATTTTTGAAATAGATATTTTTAGTGATTTGTCACGCTACAGTGCGAAATAGCATTTCTATTTGACATGAACATATATATCAAAGCTGTTGTCAAGGCCGCTGGAAAAATGGTGAGACCCTTCTACAGCTCCAGTAGATATCTCACTGCTGATGTAATTCTCTATCTATATAAAAGCCAGGTACGGCTAACGATGGAGTTCTGTTGCCACATCTGGGCAGGAGCTGCTAGAAGCAGCTTACTCTGCCTTAACAGAGTTCAAAATAGACTTCATAGCTTAGTGGGGATCACTTTTCTCTTCCCTGCAACCTCTTTCCCACAGATGAGACGTTGCGAGCCTATCTTTTGTTTTATCGTTATTTCCATGACAAGTGCTTGTCTGGGGTCCAATCTCTGGTCCCCCGTCCCTAATCTTTCACGAAAAACACCCGTCTAGCTGAAACCACTGTCAATAATTTTACCCACTCTTTATCTGTGCCTAAATCAAAATGTAGATTCCAAGAACAAAGCTTCTTTCTTAAAACTGCGCACCTGTGGAACTCTCTTCAATATGGTTGCTCTTCAGCTGACTACAACTTGGTTGTCTTCAAGTCCAACATAAACAAATTCTTGATGAGCCGCCCTCTTAAAAAATCCAATTTACCAAATTTCCATTACTAACGATTACTACAATATTATCCTATTGACTACTGTACACTCTATAACACTTATCCTCGAGTGGCTTCCGGGCCTTGATAAGTGGTGACTCTTATGTAACAAAAATGTCACGGTTAGTTAAAACTGAAATTTATGGATTTTAATAAGATGATGATTGATAATTCGTATGATTTGGATTATTCGAACTATTTTTCTAATTTTGGAGGTTATTTGCTCGACATTTTAGCCGATGTAACCTCCAAACGTCTTCAGGTGTGTCTTGACGAATTCGGGAATCAGTACATAATTTCGAACGGAACCCTTTATTAAGTTTTAAGGAGAAATAAGTGTAAAGTTATAAAATTAGTTGAAGATTTATATGTATCATGCCAGATTAAAACATTCAAGAATCGGACATCGGTCACATAAGTAAAATACGCCAGCATGCACATTCCAACTCTCCTCCAAAAGCAAATAAAAGCGAAAATAAACATTTTTATTGCTCTCTTACAAGAACAAGTCACCCCAATAAATATCAGGACAAATTACCACCTAAATCCTAACTTCATATAAAGTTGTTTCTGCATGTTCACATTACACAATGAATATAAGAAAAAAGTCGGATTAAATCGGCAAGAACAGACGAACAGGACAGCACAAATATAAGAAAGTACGTACAGGTAAAACGCATAATCAAAAATGCCAAATTACAATTAGACTCTAGGCCCAACTTGTCCATAATCAGTTTGCATACAGGAAACAGGGTTGAATAAATTAACCATGGTAAAACTAACTCAGAAAGTACCTAAAATTAAATTCGAGGATGACATAATTACAAACGTTACTTTCAGCGGAGATACAAAAACAATTAAATGTACATGTCGAAATATACCGAAATATACCGGAATATACCGAGGGGGCACCCTAGCACAGATTAGATGCAACAATTAAATCTCTGGGATTTACGGTTACACACATTTTTTTCAGAAAATAGAAAGCCAACAAAAAACTAAATAATAAATTTACAACATTATTCTCGAAGTTTTTTTGACCAGCTTTGGTTGATCTTAAAATATCGACAATTAAATTCGAATTAAAAGATAACGTAACATTCTACCTATATATTAAAAAAGACAGAACAATGTGCCTTTCGCACTGTTCGAGAAAATAAACGACGAACTAGACGGATTGTATGAACTGGTGTTTTATCAAAATTGGTATACAGCCAATGGACACTATATAGAGTATATGTAGAAACAGAAATCAAGACATTTTTATTAGTGCCGATTTGTCCGGCGCTTCAAATAATGCACTTAAGGATTAACATTACTTCTAAACCCAGTAGAAATTTTTACGAAATCAAATGCAAATAATTTACAACAATCATCCTTAGTGATGCTTAGTGTGGAAATTATTGAAAAATAATATAAGAACAAACTGAATATAATATAAGAAAAACCTCTAGGGGCCATTTAGCCAACAGACTCATCAGGAGTTAATAGTTAGATTACAAAATGCAAAAAGCGAATCAAATTAACACGTAACAACAAATACTCGGTGATATACGAGTAAAAATGGGAAAAGGAGGAATAAAAGGCGAATGAGAATTCGTAGTACACACACACACACATACATATATATATATATATATATATATATATATATATATATATATATATATATATATATATATACAATAATATAAAAAATTGGAATGGAAGAACAGGGTCTTAAGTTGCTTTTATGAATAAAACGTTTGAATCATTTGGTTCTGGGTCAAGGCCGCCCCAGCAATCTTCTAGCCAGTTATGAACGGAGTTGATTGTACGATTACTTACATAGATGTCGTCTTAAAAACAGGTAAAATAATATAACAACACCGGCTACACGTCCACAAAGGATTTTCTTAAATACGGAACTACAGGTTCAGAATTGAAAAAAGTAAAATATTTTTTTATATGAAGGAAATAAAGTATATGAGGCATATAATTGGTAAGGCAGGCAAGGGGCCAGATCATTAACGGGTCGCTGCAATATTTCGGCAACTGAAAATCTTCAAGGTCTAAAGGGTTTTCTGGGATTGGCAAATTATTATCAAGCTTTTTAAAGAATAATTTAAGGATTTCGTTTTTATTTAGATAAACAATGAATACAATGAGAATCATGGTTATTTTTGTCAAAATTAGAAAATATTTGCGAATTTTTACCAGATATGAGAAACTAGCTCCACTGCTTTGTAGATGCCTTGGAAAGACAAAGGCTAAGGAAGTAAATTCTGACAAAAAATCCGGGTGGTGGAAGCTCTGCAATACTGTTCTGGCAACTCAGGCTCCGACCGTATTAGCTTACCATTGCGTCGGATTTCATCTGCAACACCGAAAGGGAGACGCTGGTAAGCAGTAAAATCTTAGTCTTTCTATGTCCATGCCTGCCTCCGGAGAGTCAATTCCAGTTTCGATTTTATAACCACAGCCGATGCCGCGGAGCACCAGACTGATTGAAGAACGCCAGTGTCTCATTAGACAGAAGGTTTCCATCATCAAAATTATATTCCTAACATCCGTGCTACGCTGAACGAACTCTCATACACAGATAAGGTACGGGGATGGACACCCGAATGCCAAGAGGTGTTCGATAAAACGCAAATTATTTACATCGAACTTATTTCTCGCACAGTATAATCTGAATCTTGGAAAAATAGTCGCTAGTAACGCAAGTTCATATGAAATAGGAGCATGTATTCTCAATGAAATACCAGATGTACATCACAAATCTATGGTTAATGCATTAAAAACACTGCTATATGTTCAGTAAAATTACATCCAGATTGAAAATAAAACACTTGGAATCGTTATCGCATTCACCGTTGTATTCAAGGAAGATATTTTACATTATTAACAGATTATAAACCGTTATTCACTATTTTCCGTTGAAAAAGTCTACTAATGTCCACATCAAATAGATTTCTGATGTGGTAGACAATTATACTGGGCCATAATTTTTAAATCTGTCACACGGATGGATTATCCAGACTGATTCCGAAAAGTACAGAAAAAATTTGACGATTCCGTGATCGCTTCTCTACAAACTGGTGGGGGAAATAAAGACGAGTGTGTACAACACAATAACAGAACTACGTGTGTATCTTCAAGAAATAAAAATGGAAACCCTGATTGATGAGTTTATTTATTTCACGAAAACGAGAAGGGCAATTCCTTTGCAGATAGTTCTCGTTGTGTGACGATGTACTTCTGTACAACGAGATAATCGCCATGGCGTATGTTTTAACCGAAGATAACCTGAAAGGACTTTTATGCAAGCAATTCGGGGATACATAGGATGAAAGTCTTATGCGTAATCTAAAATCGACCAAGATATTAGGATTATAGTTAATGCAATGTAAAGGCTGCACTCGGATGTTAAAAGCATCTTCGATCAAACATAGTCCCGAGCCAAAGAGGGGTTGTGCTTAGTAAAGAATACGTGTGAACTTTGCGAGTCGATTAGAATAGTTCTACTTTCTTATAGTAGATAGTTTTCAAAATTGCGGGAGAGTTTTACATCTAATAAGGCCACTAGATACTTGACGAAAAAATTCCTATATGCATTGTGCACCTGGTTAAGGGGTTGTTCATTGATTGATAAGCTATAACGGAATTCAATTCACCGCCATTGAGTTTAAAGAGTTTTGTACAACTTTCCAAATAAAACACATTACGACCTTCGTATTATCCACGATTTAATGGCGAAGTAGAATGCTTTTCTACACCTTGAAAATAATCCTAAAAGCTAGTGGAGCACCAACGAAGAAGGCTCTACAGCAGTTTTTACTTATATATAGGTACCCCAAGTGGTAAGATATCATCTTCCTTATCACCAGTTGGCAATAAGATCCGTATTTGAGAAAACGTTGCTTAAACAAACGAAACATAGGCTATCATGTATAATACCAAAGAAACAGTACGCCTCAGGTGAAAAGGTATTTGTCCAGATACTGGGGCATTGTACTATAGAGAAGTTCTCACATAAAATCATTTTAATCATAGACTAGCGGGACGCCCGGCGTTGCCCAGTCCTACAATCTGCTTAAATATGATAATGCAGATTGCGTACGTATTATTATAGAATCAGTTATCGATTGATTAGTATATATTACGAGGAATATTTTTCTAGATTGATTAGTATATGTCACGAGGAATAATTTTCTCGGTGGACTAATTTGCAAAAATATAAAAAAATAAAAAACAAAAATATAATAATGTCCTTCATCAATCGTTATGTGTGTACGTGAGTCCCGTTATATATGTGCCCAATATGAACTCCTCCTTAAATATGAGCCCCTGCAATTCAACATGGGGAGGGACGTTCCTACTTAAACCCAATTTTAAAAACCTTTTTTATTTACATTAAAAATACAAAAAAGATAACAATATTAATAAAATGATTAATGTTAGGGGAGTTAAGAAAAGAAAAACCAAATAAAAATGTGGTTAATAAGACCCTCCCTACCCCGTCTGTAATGGTAGACCGCACGTTTCACTTTGGTTTGTAAAGGGTTTTCCGGGTAGAGTCTAAGTGGGCAGTGGTCCTAGACAGTGGAGAAAAGGGAAAAAATGTTATAGGTAAGAGTGTGGGGCTTCGATTAGTTTCGCTTTTTTATACGAAAAAGAAAAACAAACACTCGAAATGAGGGATTTCTTTTTAAATTCGATCAAAATAACGATAGAGACAATGTCCGTTTGCAAATCTGAGATATTACAATATAGAAAGTATAAAGAAACTTCTCCGGGAATGTAACCGACGCGAGAAGCCCGACAAAAAAAGCTTTTCGCGGACATACACAAACGCCCGCACCCATTTTGCTTTTTTATATAATAGGCTAGCGAGGGGTACCCGGCGTTGCCCGGGTGTTTGTAGGTGTGTGTGGTGTTAAATGAAAAAGAAACTGGGGGGGTAGGATCGAAGCCGAAGCCCTGGGGCGAAGTTTGAAAATAAAATCGGCCAGCCAGAATGAATCATTGTTATAAGCGAATAAGTGAAAGATGTTTGAAAGTCGTCGAGCGTTACGACAACGACGATGACAATGTAAGCATTGTTATAAGCGAATTAAGAAAAGAAAACAACGTTTTAATTAAGCAGGGGGGTAATCAAAACATCGAAAAAAACACAAAAAATAACGTAAGGCAAACGAACGATGAAAACAGACAAATGAAAAAACGAACACGTGAAAAATGGCTAAAATAAGCCTGTTTCAATATTAAAATTTAAAAAATTGGTGGGTACCCGGATGTTTTGGGGTATCGCTAAGAATAAGCGAAGTAAAAAAAAAAACAGGAAAACGAACGCTACGTGAAAAATGGCTTAAATAATACAGGGTTCAATATTTAAATTTAAAAAATCGAAAAAACAAAAACATCTCACACCACGATTCGAACCCAAAACGATGTGATAACGAACCAAGGCCTTAACTACCTGAGCTAAAGCGACGTATATGAAATTTTGTTCGGTTTTTCAACTTTTTAAAGACAATCAGGTTACGACGTCATGACGTCATCTGACGCATGCGTTGTTGACCCCTCCCCCCTTCGAAAATTGTCGATTTCGGGGTGAAAAAGTTAACGTTTTTCTCTCCCTCCCTCTCTCTCTCTCTCTTTCTGTTTGCGTCTCTCTCTCTGTTTGCGTCTCTCTCTCGCTGTTTGCATCTCTTTCTCTCTCTCTCTCTCTCTCTCTCTCTCTCACACACACACACTTCGTCTTCCTTACTCTAAAGAGTGTTACTAAAAAAGAAAATGGCGTCTGGGGTTGTATTTTTGTAAAACCTTCGATCGTTAATATTTTTGTAAGCGTATTTTTTACCTCACATTTTTGGCTTGTTATTTTTCGTCTAACTATCGTATCTAACTATTTTCAACGTGCTAATAAATTTGGTTACGTTGTCATAGCGTAGAAGTTCATACCGATAACAACAATGTTTTTTAAATTCAGACTGCATTTACAGCTTGCTGACGTCAAGATCACGTGACATGAATCAGCGGGTTTTAAAGTTGACCCAAAATAAACGGCCCCCTGTATACTTTATGTAGAAGAGTTGGCGCCCGTATTTTTGGGGGCAATTATAAATCGATTTAAAAATATGTAATGTTTAATATTAAAATTTCACTTTTTGCCCCCCCCTGCAGAAAATCGATCAGTTACGCACTTCTGATGGTCTTTTTGGGTAAACCTTTCGATATTTTTCGTCCGGAGGGTGGGGCTTTCATATGAGACCAAGTTTGTGAATTTTTGCTCCGTCGGTCAAAAGGTTTTAGCAGACGTACAAACATACATTCATACATACATACATTTTCGCTTTTATATATATAGATTATATTTTCAACCTACATGTATAATTTAAAACTTTTATAACTGTTTGTAAGTTTTGTTTCAAAATTCGTTTAGTTGATTTGACTTTGCATGTGTTCAACTTCAATTATATTGAACTATCTAGTAAAAACAAGATTAATTAGAGCTAACGCTAGAGAAGCGAATAGAAAAAAGAGTCAGAAAGGCAGTTAGTAAGGAAGAATGAAGTTGTAAAAGAACAGTTCGATCGACACTTATTAGTCTCCCGACAGAGTGGGGATAAGATCAAGTAATTAACTCCCTTTCTTTGTTCGCACTTTTCGCAATAACTACACCTTAATGTTTTTTTGGAAATGTTTCACTAACATTAGGCATGACTAAAGTAATTTTTTTCCAGAACGTATTTTCCGGGATAACTGTGGTTGTTCCCACTAGGATCAATATAGGTGTAACATTGCTTTCAAATCGTTCTTTCGTTCATTTGTTCGCACTTTCCTCAATAACCACGTCTTGGAATATTTTCAGAATATTGTGCAAACATTAGTTACGGTAAAAGTAAATTTTTCACTCGTGGAGGAGGATTCCTCATGTTCGACTTATTTAAATTCAGTTTTAGTATCCATATCTCCGAGCAACGCCGGGTACACCATATAGCTCTTAGTAAAAATAAAAATTAATGATGTGTTTAAAAGAAGTAAAAGTTGTTTCTAAAGAAAAGGTTCAATGGAGAAAGAAAGAAAAGAATACGAGTCAACGAGATTTTTTTAATCTATAAACGCAGGAAAATCGATGAGAAATACTCTCTTTGATTAGATATCCGCGTGTCCA
The DNA here is from genome assembly GCF_053919585.1 of Euprymna scolopes. NCBI lineage: Eukaryota > Metazoa > Mollusca > Cephalopoda > Sepiida > Sepiolidae > Euprymna > Euprymna scolopes. The sequence continues at coordinate 30,345,273 of NC_136500.1, forward strand.
AAATAGTAGCCTGTTCCTTACCGGCCATTTCTCCGATCATTCGATCGACCACCAAGAAAAGAATCCTTCCCCCTATGCCGTACGTCAACTTTCTCGTCAATATTTACAAACGTACACTGACATCTCGTCTGCTGAGGCCTTGTCATGTCTGGGATGGCGGCGTGTTTCATTCTGACTCTCTTGACAATGTTTGTCACGTCTAAAACAGGAGGACACTTTCCCTTTCGAGATGCAGTACGGACGAAAGGAACATGTCTCGAGGCAAATTGAATCTATACAACAAAATTTTATAGAGAATATTTACATTAACAAAAGAATATATTATATTCTAGACGTATCTTCGACCCCTTTGCCTCACAACCACTAAAAGTATCAATTCAACGTAGATTCCATTCAAAAATGATGAAATGTTATATTTATTTTAATATATTCTCCTAGTACGAAAATAGAATATGATTATTTTTTCTATATTATCTAATAATTTGATTTAAAAAGATTACTATCTATATATGTGTGCCTGTCTGTCTCCATTTTTCAAAGTGCATCTCATCCGAGTCTTAAAGTCGCAGAACGACGGAAGGCGAGCTAAATGATTGAATTTTTGTGTATTTTTTTTAATTGGTCCGACAAAATATGTTACAAAAGAGTTAAAATTTACAAAACAAAACATGTTCTTATACGCATGCACAATATATATATATATATATATATATATATATATATATATATATATATATATACTAGCCTGGGTTGACATGAAGTTCCGTTTGAAACACACCCGTATACTAATCATTTTCATCATAGGCAAATAAAAGAACGGATGAAAACATGTAAATGTAATCGCCCCCAGAAAGGAAAAGATATTTCCACAGAAGGACTACAAAGAGAAGAACCTATTCTCCGGATATTGAGCAGTGGAAAGGCCCTCCGCCCAACCCCCCCCCCAAAAAAAAATAATTAAAAATAAATCATTACAATTTTTGTTTCAATAAAAAAAAAAGTAGCGAATGCCCGTGCGATCGCAAAAAAAAAAGGATATAGTAAAAATTAATTCCAAAAACAATTAAATGAAATTTTTCGTCATTTATTTCATCGTTATTTATAATGTAATCCTCCCCCGCCCCCAAAAATGAATCCGTCATCTTTTCGGGTTGGTTCTGTTTATAAAATTGTTAGGTAAAAGTAAAGAATGGTCTGATAAAAATGAATTAGATTTATGTAATTCCCGCCTCATCACAAAAAATTGTATTTGTCATGTTTTGCTCCCCTTTCTCGATCGACAAACTTGAAAAAATGCTAGAGATAACATGACTGGTTCAACGCTTTGTGGTCAAAAAGTGGATGCTCATTTTACGTTAAATTTATATAGAAAAGTTATCCCCCACGCTAAAATGTGATGTTTTTTTTTCAAAATTACTTCTTTCATATTATTTATAAAGATTACTTAAATGCAATAGGCCCCCCAAATGCAGGTTTTTATTTATTTATTTTCTTAGGGGTTAAACGACACTGGGTCACGGCGTAAAAATTAACCATTTTTAATTTAAGATATTAAATAAATTATAATGAAAATCTGTTTCGCAGGCAATTAAACCCATTTGCTATGGTATAATCATTATAATAAATCCTGAGCAACACCGATTAAATTAAACAAAAAAGGATAATGTTAATGACGGTAAATATGAATAATCACTCCACCCTCAAAAATTCCTTTAAAATTACCACTTGTATTAGTTTTCGGGAGCGCTAAACACAAAAATAACGTTTAAAATTACGGCAAATACGCAGTTTTCAAGATATGAAGAAATTTTAGTTTAATAAAAGTGGGGGATCACCTTTCTATAATAATTTAACCTAAAATGCGCACCCACTGTGTGATTATCATTTTTTGAGGGGGGGGGGGGTCTGCCGGTTTATAATATTTTTTGTTTTTATGGAAGGGGAAATTTGATATAGAATTTTATAGTTTGCCAACAGGTGCATCTGCAGTGTAATTAACTGTTTTAACGTAATTAACCAAATCAACTGAGCAGAAGAATATTTCACAAAACTTCTGTTTACATTTGGTGGGAGGCGATGTAGGGGCGGGGGGTATAGCGATCACAGCCAGTGGCCATAACGGGGGGTGCATTTCTTCATATCCTATAAACTATTTGTTTCCTGGAATGTTTAACGTCAGTGGTAATGTTAAAATATTTTCTGAGGGTGGAAGGATGTCTCCACCCCCTTCTACAAAAATTGGGGCCACTATGTGGGTGCTCATTTTACGTTAAATAATTATAGAAAAGTGATCCCCACTTTTTGAAACTAACATTTTTTTCATATCTTGGAAACTACTCGTTTGCCGTAAATTTGAACGTTATTTTCGTTGTCAGCATCCCGAAAACATATGAAAATGGTAATTTTAAAAGAATTTTCGAGGGTGGAGTGATTCTTCATATTTACCTTTTTCTCTAACATACGAGGGTGTGCAATAAGTAATGCCCCTGATCCACTTCCCATAGTAGTAGAGCAACGAAACTTGGCACAGTTATTAGTCTTTCTCTAAATAGGAACCACCCAGAGTTATGCATTTATCTCATTGTTTGATGCAGCTCTGGAGACCGTTTTTGTAGAAGACCCTAGGTTGGTCCTCAACCTCGACGTGACTTCAGAAATCAAGGCTGCATCATCTGAGAAACGCTTTCCTTTCAAAAACAACTTCATAGCTGGGAAGACGTGAAAGTCAGAGGTTGCAAGATCAGGAGAGTAGGAGGATGGAGAAGGATTTCATTCCACACGCCCGTGCTTCTGATCTGGCGACATGCGTGTTGTGGACCGGAACGTTGTCCTGTAGGAGGAGGGTACCTTTGCTGATCTTGCTCCGCCTCTTGATTTTGATAGCTTCCCTTAATTTCCACAAAAGTAAAGCATAATAGGCTCCTGTAATTGGGGTACCCTTTGCCAGAAAATCTGCCATCACTATTCAGTCCTGGTCCTAGAAGACTGTGAGTATGACATTACCAACGGAGGGCTACACTCTTGCCTTATTTTGAGGTGATGAGTCCAAGTGCTTCCACTGCATTGACTGGGCTTTGGTCTCTGGATCATAGTAATGGACCCAGGTTTCATCCGGTTTAATCAGTCTTTTGAAAAACTTTGACTCATCTTCTTCGCACATCTCCAAATTCATCCTTGAGCACTCGACACGTTCTCGCTTCTGGAATGGTGTGAGCAACCTGGGAATCCATCTGGCAGACACCTTATGGATATGCAAATGGGCATGAATGATAGTTTTCACAGACCCTGTACTAATCTTGATATCTTGGGCTATATGGCGAATAGTAATGTGCCGATCTTCGAAAATGGCAGCCTCAACTTGACGGACAGATGCCTCATCAATGGCAGAAGATGGCGACCAGGTCTGGGAGCTGTTTCCACAGACTTCCGGCTATGTTTGAATTCACGATGCCAACGTTTTACAAGGTCATATGATGGAGCATTATGGTAGCCATAAGTTTCTTTCATTTCATCAAAAGTCTCCTGTGGTGTGCGTCCTTTCAAATACAAAAACCGGATCACTGCTCGACATTCAACAGGCTCCATTTCACACCTGACTCAGTTCAGACACCTGTTAAACAGAAACCACAATTAGTTCAGAGCTATAATTTGCCACATAAGCCGTAGAGATATAATCCATTGCACATACAAAATCAGATAACTGGAAGTAGGTCAGGGACATTACTTATCGCACGCCTCTCGTAGAGAAAAGATTACTTAAAAAGTAAGAATAAGAGAAAGAAATTCCTCTAATTTAAAAATAAAAATAATTCAACTTAGAAGAATATTTCGAAATGAAAACAACTTTATTACACGAAATTTAATAACGTGCTTTGTTTAAAACAATTTTTCAAATAAACTATCACAGTTATTTCCCCTTTCGGTTTCTTGCTTGAAAATTAAATGATTTCAGATTTCAGATAAAATATGTTAAATCAAATATGAATTGAAATTTAAATAAACGAAATATATTTTGATTAGTACAGTAAAAACAAAGCTAATGTGTCGAATAAGTAATACTAACGAGCTAATTATTTAAATAGATTTAATTTAATGTGGTATGCTAATGACCGTAACTCAATCATTGCAGATGTTGTTTGAAGAATGCTATATATAGAAAATATGTATGAAACATAATATCTCCGTTGCAGAAGTATCCTATCAAGGGCTTTAATATTTCTTGACCAGGAGAAGTGTGTGTATGCATGTATGTATGTATGTATGTATATATACATATATATATATATATATATATATATATATATATATATATATATATATATATATAGGAAGGGCGCGGTGGATACTAGAAAGATGATTGGCTAACTAAATTCTCAATAAAGATGCGCATATAAAAACGACAAACAACTACAGAATTCGCGCATAAGCCTGAAAAGTCCTAGAGTGGATGAAACGCGGAATATTCAGTGTAGCTTAATCGCGATATACATTTTATAACTTACTTTATATATATATATATATATATATATATATATATGTATATATATATGTATATATATATTGTTAAAACAATATATATACATTGTTTTAACAAAAACCAGACTTCAAAATATGAGTTGATAACAACAAATAGTATATATATATATACGTATATATATATATACGTATATATATATATATATATATATATATATATGCGTGTGTGGGGGGTGTATACACACACGTTACAGTCGGTTCTTTTTAACTATTTCTTATTTATCTGATGATAACTTAATGATAGTGACTAAGGGTGGATTTTTGTGTTTCAATAATAATAGTAAATAAATATCAAAGAAACATAAACAAAAACACGTTCAGTACAAATGCGTTTAACAAAGTCATTATGTTTCGTTTGTAGGTTTTTACAAGCATAACATCCGATTTGGTTTATTTACTAACGAGTGCAGCTGTTTTTGGTAAAAAATATTTGTAACCTATCTTAATTATTATTACATATATATACGCATAGCTTTTCTTGATGTTACCATTTTTACAAAAACAAGTTTCTAATTAAGGCAAACGGCAGTGAAAAAATCTTTCATGTCTTTAAATGCTTCGTTTAAAAAAAATCTTCCCACTTGATGCAAGGAGTTAAACTACCACTTCATTGTCAAAACTAGCCAACAATAAATGCTAGATGGATAGATTCCGATCCAGAAAAAACAGAAATTATTTCCGTTTGCAGAAACATCGCTTTTTTTACATAGGAGTCACGAGTTATCAAGGCCCGGGGGCCACTGGAGGATAAGGGTTACAGAGTGTACAGTAGTCAATGCGATAATATCGTAGTAATCGTTAGTAATGGAAATTTAGTAAATTGGATTATTTAAGAGGGCGGCTCATCAAGAGGTTGTTTGGTGTACTTGAAAACAACCAAGTTGTAGTCAGCTGGAAAGCAGGCAAGAGGAGAGAGTTCTACAGGCATACAGTTCTAAGAAAGAAACTTTGTTCATGGAATCTACGTTTTGATTATGGTACAGATAAAGAGTGGGAAAAATTATTGACAGTGCTTTCAGCTAGACGGGTGTTTTTTATGAAAGGTTGGAAAGGGGAGGACCAGAGATTGGAGCTCAGACGATTACTTGCCATGGAAATAATGACAAAACAAAGAAGGCTCGCAACGTCTCTTCTGTGCAGGGGAGATAAATTAGCATCCACCCCTAAGCTACGAAGTCTATTTTGAACTCTGCCAAGGCAGGATGAGCTTCTTATAGAAGCTCCTTCCCAGGTGTGGCAACAGTATATCACCCTTGGATGTACTTGGCTTTTATATAGATGGGGAATTGCATCAGCCGTGAGATATTTACTGGAGCTTTTTTTTTACATAGGCATCACCAATTATCAAGGCCAAGAGGCCACTCAAGGATAAGGGCTAAAGAGTGTACGGTAGAAACTGGACAACATAGGAATCATTAGTAATGAAAATTTGGTAAATTTGATAACTTATATAGAACGGCTCATCAAGAACTTATTTACGTTAGACTTGAACACAACCATATTGTAGTCAGCTGGAAAGCAGGAAAACGGAAGACAATTCCACAGGCATGCAGTTCTAAGAAAGAAGCTTTGTTCATGGAATCTACGTTTAGGTTTAGGCACAGATAAAGAGTGGGGGAATTATTGATAGTGTGTACAGCTAGACGAGTGTTTCTTGTGAAAGTTTGGCGAGGGGGGACCATAGATTGAAGCTCAGTCGAACACTTTCCATGAAAATAACAATACATCAGAGAGACAAACTCGCAACATCTCTTCTGTGAGATAGAGGTTGCAAGGAAGAGAAAATGGCCACCTCCTACGAGGCTACGAAGTCTATTTTGAACTCTATCAAGGCAGGACAAGTCCTTTCTAGCTTTCAGTATTCCATCCTTGGACGTACCTGGCTCTTATATAGATAGAAAATAGCATCAGCAGTGAGATATTTACCGGATCGATAGAAAGATCCCACCATTTTTCCAGCGGTCTTGGCAACAGATTTAATGTACGTGTTCCATTTAAGATCAGGAGTAATGGTCAAGCTCAGAAGCTTGTAAAAACTGGAGGCCTCCTGAAGACGAGAGCCATTCATTTTAATTGATGCCAGATGTGGATAAGAATGTTGATGATGTAAAGAGAGAAGCTTGGTTTTAGATGCATTAAAAGTAACAAGCCACTCCTTTCCCCATTGTACTACGTGCTCAAGATCAGAGGAGAGAGAATTGGAGAGAACTTGGTCGTTTACTGTCTTAGATGTGCTACCATAAAAGGTAGTGTCATCAGCATAAATGTCTACAAATTATGTAAGGATGTGATTTGGAAGATCATTAATGTAGATCAGGAAAAGAGTTGAGCCCAGGATTGACCCCTGAGGGACACCGGCATTAATACTGTGAGCTTCTGATTTTTGCCCCTCAACTACTACTCTTATGAACCTATCAGAAAGAAATGATTTAATAATTGAGAAGACATTTCCAGCTATACCATAACTAGAGATCTTATGAAGTAAACCTTTATGCCATACCCTATCAAAGGCCTTAGATATGTCAAGAGCAATTGCCCTAGAAAGGCTGCCTCCGTCGAGAAATTTGCTAATCCTATGAGATATAACTGTAAGCACATCTGCTGTAGATCTAGCAGAACGGAAACCATATTGAGTGTCACTAAGAAGGTTATTTTTGTTGAGATGGTTGATTACTTCTGTATTTAACACAGATTCCAGCAGCTTACTCATGACGCACAGGAGACTTATTAGCCTGTACTGGGAGGAGGATGAGCGATCACCTGAATTCTTAAATACAGGGCATACTGATGAAATTTTCCAGGTAGATGGGAAACTATTCTCCTTAAGACAACGTTTAAACAGTTTTGTAAATATGGGCACTAGTTCAGGTTCAAGTTTTTTGAGTACTATAATTGGAATACCGTCGGGGCCAGTTGCTTTACAGGAATCAAGGTTTTTGTTTAGCTTGGCAACATTACGTACAGATATACGTATATCACATAGTGTGTTTTCTGATACAGGAGGAAATATGGAGCTAAACTACTCTTCGACTTACGCATTCCAAATGTGTAAGGGATGGAAAAAAACCGGCCACGTGTACTGGGCAAGGATTATTCTAAAAAAGATAGCTACGTTAAAATAGCACACTGAACCTTTGTGTCCCAAATGTTTGGCAAGCAAGTAAGTATCCTGAAAAATTATTGTATATGTTTTTCTTTGATTCTATTTACACTTTTGTGTTTTTCTTTTGTTTTCTGTTTTTTCTAACTTTAATTTTACTTCTTTCTTTTACAAAGTAGTCACCATTTATCAAGGCCCGGAAGCCACTCGGAATCACCAACACAGTCTAAAAATAAACCGAAAGTCCTTATTCAATTGTACTTATCCACGGTGGAAATGTACGTTTTTTTGCTGTAATACAAATGATTTTATAAGTTACTGCTTATCAATCTCAAAGGCTACTCGAGGGTCATAGGTGATAAAATTAATTTATCATCCGTTTAATGATGAAGAATATTATAAAATGATAGAAAATGACAAAGTTTAGTTATCTAATATATAGTATATAACAAGTATTTGTTGATGTTGGAATTAGAAAACGGCAATGTTTAAATCTGCTAACAAGGAATCCCAAGAATGATGTGTCTCACAGATTAAAGTTCTTTGAAAGAAAATATGTTCGCGGAAATTCCACCAAACGCTAACTACAACTGTTAAAAGGAAGAGTTGGTTTATTTGTCGTTATAGTAAAAGGAGACGAGATAGTAGCTGAGTCGTGTATGTTCCATAGCACAAAGTACAAAGTTAAAAACAACTAGCAACGCTTCGTCCGTGAAAAGCGAACTGTAGTAATCAGATGAGATTATCTCAAATTAGATTCTGAGGTCGATTTAGTTTCCTCTCAAGATAAGAACATGTTGCTAGATGCGGCAGCAGTACTCCTGTAAGGTGACCGATATTTTTTAACTGTGTCGTTACACTTCAAAACTTTCTGACCCCCAGGTTTTGTAATACTTTGTCGCAATGGAACAAACAAATAAAAAAAGGAAAAAATAAACATCCGACTCGGCATTTTTTGTTAAGTTTAAATGAAATGCATTTATTCGCGGTTCTTCCAAAACAACGCGTCGCATGATCTTTCCAAAGTCATTTAGCACACACGTGTGCTTTATAAACGTCTCTGCCCTCGCCAGCTCACGCTGGTGCAAGACAGCGCTTTCTCGTCCTCGTATTTACACGTCCATCTTTTTCGGTGACAATTTGCTTCTCTTCTTTACTACGTGATGTATTTTTCTTCCGTGTACTTGTGCGTTTACTTGCATAGTGTTTTAAATATTTTCGCTAGGAACTTATCCTTCGACTGCTGCTGATTTTTTCACACACGTACATATGCGCTGTTACAATCCATCTCAGGACATATCTGACTCTTGCATAGGTAGAGGACTGTATGTACACTCTAGCCGGGATAGACGATAAGATAATATAATATAAATAGTGTAACAACAATTATGTATATATATATATATATACATATATATATATATATATATATATATATATAAATGATGGTCTCATGTATCTACGTGACCTTTTACGTAAATATTTTCAGTATTTACTTCGACAGTAATAATTTTGACAATTTATATGGGATTAACTATGATTAAACACGGAAAATTCTGTGCAGCCTATTTGCCATATATGTTTACAAAGCTTACTATATATACACATATATAGATATATATATATGTGTGAGTGTAAATGATTTGATTAAGCAAAATGTCAATAATAAGTATCTTACAACCCGTCGAGCTAATAAAAAAGCTTAATTTACAAGATAGAGTAATTTTAAACAGAATAAATTGTAGATAAAAAAGCATTAAAATGACTTTTAAAATATGATAACCTAAGTAAAAAGAATACCATTGATACGAGTAAATTTGAATATATATATATATATATATTTATATACATATATATATGCATATATATAGTTATATAAATATATATATGTATATAAAACACACACACGCGCGCGCATACAACCACAAACAGACATAACACCCCTATCTCTAATACAACACAGTGAACAATACCAACCCTACGTAACCTCGAATCCAACAACACTAGGAAACACCTAGAACCATAGTATAATATCTGTTCCGACATCTCGTTCCCCCTTCAGTACGTGGAGGAGAAATCTCTCATGATTAAGACAACTATCATCCCTTCTATCATCCCCGCTCTCATACCTATACCCCACAAATTGGCCCCTCCCCTCTGGGGAACGAGATCTTCCCCACACTAGGAACCGATCCTGGTTCTGGCCATACCCACATGGGGAGACAAATAAATAGAAACATTAAAAAATCCCTTATACATATTTTTAAATACACCCCTCTATCTAAACAAACATAATATAAAAAATACTCGAACAGTCTAAGACTGAAACGAAAAATCACAATACTAAAATCTAAGAATCCAAAAAATAAATATCAAAATAGAATGAAAGCACCCCTACCCTTATTTCAGAAGAGTTTGTTCTCCTCCCTCCTCACACATATGCATTAGTAACGACCTTGAATCACAGTTACCTTCCTAGGGAAGAAAATAACTTCATAATACTATAAAACAGTACACACATTCTTCAAACCAATAAAAGAAAACACACACACACATCCTACCCTAAAGGAAAAGAGAAAACACAAGCAGAAAGAGAGAGTGAGAGAGAGAAACACAAGACAGGAGTGACCATAGCCCAATAAAACAGTAATAAAAATTGAACATTCCAATGAATAGTAGACACACGTTTCCACCTCTTGGAAACACTTCAAATGAACTACAAAAATGCTATTTTTACATCCCCAACACATTTTTAAAATAGTTTCTGAAAAGGACGCTTCACAGAACGTCTGAAACGCGTTAAAAACAATTTCAATGATTTAAAAACAGTATTACAATCATCTAAACATAATTCCCAATGAAAAACTAAAACACGGAATAATAAAATAATGTTAAAAATACACATTGTTGGTGACCACCCACATTTAAATATACATACTTCTTTCGTTGGAATTTCTTAACCCATTTTATATAAATATGTATATTTATGTACAGATGTATATATGCATTAACTGAAAGCATTTTAATACAATAAAAATAAAAGAGTGATATTAATAATCAAATAATCAATCAAGTTTTAATTAATCGATTAAGTAATAAACTCAGTTGTTCTCAGTAATGTCAAAAAAAAACAATCTTTAAACCAAATCCTGAATGTTAAATGTGAACATATCAATTTCATCATAGTGATGTTTAACATTTGATAAAAAGCGTCTCTGGAAATTTATGAGTTAAGAACTTTTCTTTATTCATATTCCTTGTTTAAATTTAATAAATAATAAATATTGCAATTTTTTTTTCTTTTTATCACATGATAAATTTTATCCACATATTTATATAAAATATATATAAACACACATATATATGGGGTTGGTGAAGTATAGCTGGCCCAATTCCAACATCACTTCTTTTACTTGCATAAGGAGAAATCTAATAGGACCAGAAGCAACGATGTTATTAGCGATATACTCGTGTCATTTCGGACGTTTCCTTCTCTTAATGTAAATGTTCTATATTACACTTTACTCGAAAATGGAAAGTTTTTTTTTTTTTTCAGAGCACAAACTGGTATTAAAAATAAATATCTACGAGGTTCTGTAACTTCCAGATTTTTTGTAGGGGAACATTTTTGATATTACACACATGAAACTCTAGTCCTCTTCGAAGTAATCTCCTCCGGTGCAATGCACTTGATGTACTGTTCCAACAACTTCTTGAAGGCCCATTAAAGTCACACCATATTTTATCTCCTCAATTGTATCATAACGGAAGCCTATAAGATATTTCTTGGGCTTAGAGAATTACCAAAAGTCACATAGGGCAATGTATGGACGATAAAGAGAGTGGGGAATTGTCTTGACGCACACCTTCGTCAAATAGTTTCTGCCAATGATAAAGTTATGGACGGGTGCATTGTCCTGGTAGAAATGCCATTTACCCGATTTGAAGAGTGCTGGTCACTTTTACAGGAATCTCTTCTTTAACTCATTTAAAACCTCAATATAGTATTTCAATTTTGGCTGTCAATTCAATGGGAACCCAGTGCATATAGATCATGCCTATCTTGTACAAAAAAAAGAATCATCATATGTTTCTGGGTAGATCTTCACTGTCTCACCTTTTTGGGTCTAGAGGAGCCAGTATGCTTCCATTGAGAACATGTCTCTTGCTGTCTGGGACATAGTAGTAGATAGAGCTTTTTTGTATAGCCGGGTGCTCATATTGTGGAGACATATATCGGGTCCATTTTAAAGAGATACGGGGACAGCCATTTCTTATGATGGGGAGGGGGGACACATTACTTGATGATTAAAACTTTCTAACCCTTCGCTTCCAAAGGGGGCCTCCTCTGATTCAATCTGGACTCGACTGCCTCCTGTCTCCCGTCTGTCCAACTCTCTCTAATCTCCTCAAACTAGCAAACTATATTGAGAATTAATTTTCTGCTATGACGTCATGCACATGTCCAAGAACGTGCTCGACTCACGTGGCCTTAACTCACGTTGCTTAAACATGCATGGTTCGCACATGTTCAACCCATTTCTGCAGACAAAGAATTCTTCAAACCTATTTTCGACCTAACTTATTTTTCAATATGTTTTTAATTTTCTATTGTTCGTTCTTAAAACTGAGCTTATTTTAATTCAGTTTTCATAAAAGACTTGAATAATTAAATTCCTTTTCAAACAACATATCCAAACCATTTTATGTGAAAACTGAACAATGTGAACATTTCATTTCTGACCCTATTCCTGAATCTTGCTTACGAGGTTCGAATCTAATCTCATTTTTACTTATCTAATGTTTTACTCATCTAATGTTTTTCTTACTTACATGAAAAAGGAGACCTTTCTTGTAACACTTTAAGCATAGGTCATCGCAGCATCAAGAACTGCGGGATCTGAATTAATCATTTCAATGATCCTCCTGCTATCATAACAACGTCTTTCTTTCTGATTTTCTTTGGGTACCCTTGAAACAACTTCGCGCAAATCTGCGCAGCTTCAGTTCCTCGCGAATAAGTGTGAGTTCATTCCTACATTGATATCACATTATACACTTATTGTACCTATAAACACACGGCGTCCTTATATTTGACATTTTTTATTTGTGCAATTAACTCTGATTTACTTACTCTTCCCACACTTCTCATCATCCCTCACGGGTTTTCTCCCTTCGTTTCTTATGCCACTCAAAACCTGATAATGGAGTCATGCAAGATGGTTCAAGAACAGTTTGAAGAATTTCATGCGTGGCTGTGCTATTTTCTCCAAGTTTAATACAGAATCTTATTGCATATAGTTATATAAAGTGCTGTCACGTTCAGAATGCATTTTTGAAATTCAACAGCTGTGACAATCAGGTTTTAGTAGGTTGCATTCCTATTCCGGCTATAGCTGTCCATTTGAATCTGAAATCATTAAACATGGTCAGTCATCTCATAAGATGTATAACAATAAAATACTGAAATTTTTAGAGTCTACCACAATTTGAAATGCCTGTGCAAAAAACGTATGGAAATCTATTGAAGACACATCATCTGTACTGAACAGGCTCTATTCCTATGTTGTGTAACTTTGATCGTCCAATAATAACTTGTATTTGAATCTGGACTCTATATAACAATTCTATTATTTAACACAGGGTTAGAAACTTGGTTCCTTAAATCATGACGTGTACTTCTATAACATAGTTTGCTAATACATTTTTTCTTTCTTCTGATTTTATCAGCGGAAAAGGTTGCAGAACCTTTAATTAGTATATATCAGCCATTTAGAAATTGAGTAATATATTCTGTTATTAGGAATTTATTTTATTCAAATCTTGGAAAATGTGTCCATATATTTGGGAATTAATAGCGACAGCATTATTCAAAAATGTTATAAATTGAATTGGCTATACGGCAAAGCTGAATAGAGAATGTTTCAGTGAAAAAGGGATCACCCGATAACAACCTTAGGAAGTAGGATATAAGGAGAGTGTATGCGACAAAAGGAAATAAACGCTTGCTTACTACGCATAAATGATGGAGATTTGTTACGAAGTCAACAACGCACGGTCATCCCCCACCTACGATCATGCATTCTTGCTTACTGTAAATACCAAAACATTGTCCTCTTTCATACACCATTAGAAAAGTTATAAGTGACAATGAATACAAAGTGTCGCCTGGGTAGAGAAAACGAATAAAAAGTTATTTTGCTAATACTGTGTTATGTGTATCTTTTTCACTGATAAAAAATGAATATAACGATGTGATCATTTCATTAATAAATCGGATCTTTCGAGTCATTTACGTATAAATATATGTATATTTTATCTGTAGCAACAAGTTAGTTAAGACATGAAAATTGAAAAAGATTTGCGTTTTCGCAACTTTCGAAGATAACAAAATTACTGCATAATTTACGGAAAATTATAGAAAGTGTGCTGTTTAAATGACGTTAGAACGAAAAAGAAAATTCGATTACAGAAATGTCTTTTTCTTAGAATATTACTAATACAACATTGATAAATACGTACCAAAACTTTATGAATGGTTTTGCAGATTTTCATCCTAAAAATAAGTCGTCTTGTCAATCCTTTATTTCGTACTAAATCTGTATATATTTAATCTTAAAGGCAAACTTATAAAGAAATCTTAACAACAAGAACCTTCCAGAGGAATATTACGTTGATCGTTCCAAATATATAATTATGAATAGAATCAGTTTATTAAAAAATCCGACAAATCTGATACATAATTATATCTTTTACATTAACGGTTGTGGAGACTTCAATGTATACAATGTGGAATGGTTAACCAACTCAAACAAGACAGATGATGAGGTGAGATATGTCACGATTTCTCTATTGTTTATGATAATTCTCAGATTGTTCAAGAATCCAATGGTGCCCGATACTGACAGTCAGTACGCAAGTCTCCTACACATTTTTCTCAAAACTTGCCCTTAGCTATGTTAATTTCCGTTCTGTCACCACTGAGATCTTCCGACCACGCGGTTGTATCAGTTAATATAAAAACGAAATGTAATAAGTCCTCAGACGTACCTCTTTATTATACAGTATATCGATATTCTATGGTTGACTGGGATAGTTTCCGTACATTTATATCAGATTCACCTCAGCGTTACATGTTTTAAAAAATGTGTCCTCTATAATATTAGACGGAATAGTAAATTGGATGTATGGATCGTTTCATACACACCAAATAATTCTATCAAAAAACAACCAGCCAGTTGTGGTTCTCTCCAAAATGTGCTGTAGCTATTCGCACAGAAATCAGTTTGTTCATTGCTTCCAAGGTAATGGATGTACTGAGACTAAAACTGCTTTCAGGACTGCTAGCAACAACTTTAAAAGAGTAATAAAGAATGCAAGAGAGTTGTATGCTCAGTCTGTTAAGTCCTAAGTAGCGGAGAAGCAGCTTGGTTCCCATCAGTTCTGGCAAATAGCAATCAGGGTCCTGAACAGAAGCGTGTGCTCTATTTCAACAACTATGAATGGACCTGAGGTAATCTCGTCAACATCAGACAAGCTAAACTCTTTGCTAGGAATGTTGCAGCTAATTCTATCCTATGCGAGGAAGGTTGTGAACCACCACATATTTCCGCCTGTATCAGAAAACACGCTATGCGACATACAAATAGCTGTGCCTGATATTACCAAGCTAATAAAAAACTGGATTCTACTAAAGAAACTGGCTTTGACGGCATTCCAATTATAGTACTGAAAAAACTTCAACCTGAACCTGCTCCCACACTTACGAAGCTTTTTAAGCCTTGTCGTAAGAAAATTGCTTCCCAACGCCCTGAAAACCCTATCAGTATGCTCTGTGATTGAGGAATTCAGGTGATTAGTCATCTTCCTGTCAATACAGACCAATAAGTATCCTGTTTATCATGAATAAGTTGCTGGAATCGGTGTTAAATAGAGAAGTAGTCAACTTCCTCAGCAAAATAACCTTTTTGATATGCAATATGGTTTCGGTTTTTCATCGATCTACAGCAGATGTGCTAACGGTTATATCTCATATAATTAGCGAAGTTCTCGACGGAAGCTTCCTTTCTAGGGCAATTGCTCTTGACATATAGAACGCTTTTGATAGAGCATGGCATAAAGGTCTACTTCACAAGATTTTTAGCTACGGTATAGCAGTAAATATTTTCTGAATTATTAAATCATTTCTGTCTGATAGATTCATAAGAGTAGTGGTTGATGAAATCAGAAGCTCACAGTATTAATGCTGGAGTCCTTCAAGCGTTCATGCTGGTCCCAACTCTCTTCCTGCGCTACATCAATAATCTCCCAAGATCATTCGTTGACATTTATACTGAAGACACTATCATCTGTGGCAACACATCAAAGGTCGAAAATGACCAAGTTCTCCCTCATTCTTACTCCTCTGATCTTGAGCACATGGTATAATGGGGAAAAAGATCACTGGTTAATTGTTATTCATGTAAAACCAAGCTTCTATCTTTACATCATCAAGGCTCTGATACCCATCTGGCATCAATTGAAATGAATGGCGCTCGCCTTGGCCAGGCTCCATGTTTTGACAAACTTTTGGGCTTGACCTTTACTCCTGATCTAAAGTTGAATACGTACATCAAATCCGTTGCCAAGGTCGCTAGACAGATTGTGGGATCCTTATACCGCTCCAGTAGATATCTCACTGCTGATGCAATTCTCTACCTATATAATAGCCAGGTAGGTCCAATGATGGCGTACTGTTGCCACAGCTGGGCAGGAGCTGCTGGAAATACATTACCCTGTCTTGACAGTGTTCAAAGTAGACTTCGTAGCCTAGTAGGGATGCTGTTTTTTTTCTTCCCTGCAACCTTAGAAGAGCTTTGTGAGTCTGTCTTTTCTTTATCTTTATTTATATTTCAAGTGCACGTCTGAGCTCCAATCGATGGTCCCCCTGCCAAACTCACGAAACAAACACGTCTAGCTAAAGCCACTGTCAATAATTTCCCTTCTCTTTTTTCTGTGCCTAAACCTAAACGTATATTGCATGAATAAAGCTTCTTACTTAGAATTGCACGGCTGTGGTACACTCTTCAATTTACCTGCTTTCCAGCTGACTACAGATGATCGTCTTCAAGTCCAATGTAAACAAATTCTTGATGAACCGTCGACTTAATTAATCCAATTTACAAAATTTCCGCTACTAACGATTACTACAACATTTTCTCATCCATTAACTGTTATCCTCGAGTGGCCTCCCTGTCTTGATAAGATGTGATTTCTATGTAAAAAATATATATATTGTATTCTCTATACAGCATTTGGTCTATCCTTTCCTTTGTAAGTCCGTACATCCAGCTTGAAAAGGATCAAATGAAATGTTTGAAGATCAACCTACGTAAAAAAGACCAAATTCGCGAATTTTGGTATTTAAAGGTCCAATTTTGACATGTAGCGGTTCTTCACCGAAGAAAAAGTCGGTGAAAAGGTATGTAAAATAGAGATAATTCGAAATAAATAGGGAAAAATACATTGCCTGCCAAGTTGTACTGAAATGAACAAGTACATTGAAGACTTCTCTTACCATGTGATTTTTTATTAATTGGTTTGAACTATGTAACATATTATTACTTTCTGGGTATTTATTAGTACTCATTAATTTATTCATTTCGGTCTATTCTATATTTGAAATGCAATGGAAACTATTTTCATATAATGTTAATAAACACATATTCATTGTATGTTATTGGGTTTTCTGTTCCACAAACTAATTTTTTACGCTATGTAGAAAAATATCAGTTTTATCAAAACATATTCTTCAATTTTTATATTTATTCAGTATAGTTCTTATTCCGTGGATCTTCCACGGGACTTGCTAGTTTGAAATATTTTGACAAAGTTATCTATTGGCCATTTTTATTTTGAAAATGGCAGCAGTTCAACAGTATTCAAATCCAAAGGCATATCTATATCTATAATATATTTGCAGGGATACCTGAGGTTGCCCAGGATTGAATGATGACCAACGAATGTTTCAGGCTCCTATTTATTTATTGTTATTGACATCGATGAAATATCTCATGTTTCAAATCGATTAACTGCTTGCTCTAATTAAGGCCCGCCGCGATGAAATTGTAAGAAGTTTTACATGCCTCTCATAGTGACTAAATTCACAATATATTGTAATATAAATTGCTTTGTAAAAAACCTAATGCCTATTTTATAATTTTTTGTATATAATGGATTGAACTAAAGTTTAGATATAAAAGTCCAGTGTCATGCTCCAATTGTGCTCTAAATAGAAACATTGGTTTCGAACGCACCCCTGTCATATAAAAAAAACACTACTGTTGATTTTATACACCTTATATTAACGCTTGTGCGGTTATGATGGCTTGCATGTAACTTTAAAATAAAAAGTCATGTACCATTGTGAAATTGTGCTTTAAACAGGAACATACGTTTTCCAACACACCCCTGTCGTATCAAATAACCTAATGTTACTTTGATGTTTTGGGACTTTCGAATGGGTTGTAATAACACTTCTCAAATGGACTTGTAATATTAGGTTGTGTAAGATGTAAACTTTAGTCAAAATCGCTTGTTTCTTGTTTCATCCGAATATTTCGATTATTGATACTTATCGAAAACATTCTGACACAAGACCTACATAAGATCACTGCCACGCACGTACGTAAGGTAGCTTCATGTAAAAGCCTAGCCGTTATGGAGTACATAAGAAATGAACTCACAGACATGAAGACACACAGACTTAATTTCTTTTAGAAAAGAATACGTACATATAGTATAGATAGAGCTATTTATATCTAGAAATGGAAGAGGATTGTGCTATAAAGAAATTAAATAACTTATGTACACAGATGGTGTTATAAGCTAGCAACAATCGGACAGATAAGAGCATCTGTAAATGTTTAATCAGTGTAAAAAAAAAGAAACGTGATATTGACATTTAAATGTTATCCAATCATAATAAACTATTAGGTTGGTGCAAAAATAATGTAGTTTCTTTTTACGTGAAGTTGAACGTCAAAAAAACGACACAGAAGCGGTTGTGTTAAAGCAGACAAATTAAAACAATTAGTATCAAGCGCGACCTCTAATCAAACATACTGTTCTTTTAATTTTATTCACAAAGATGTCTTTTTTTTTAATTTGCTGTTCAAACAGATGATTAAGAACTAGCGTTACCCGGTCGTAAAATATGGTTTAATTTAATGTTTTAATTTATGCAGAGTTTGTCCTATTAGAGAGCCAATTCTCTATCGATTACTATATTATGTCCAATATATAGTAGCGATTTCCAAAGTTTCAAAAATATATGACATGGGTCCTTCCGGTTAGAATCGAAACAAAAGCATTTAGCTCTCTAGTGATATTCGCTACCATATGACCTTACGATACATTGACATAAAAACTCTCAAAATTCAAAATATATATTTGTGCATGCGTGGGAGATACATATTAGGTCGACTTATGCTTGCCAAGTTCCAACTTTTCAATGTTGACCCTAGGCAGCTATTTTCGGCTAAAATCGAAATGGAATTCCTTCCACAGGCCGAATACAGCATACATCAAGATTCAAATATGCAGATCAAAGATTCACAGAGTACAATTGGTAGAGGTCATTCCATACATGCACACAGACAGAGACACTTATATGAAGAGCTATATAACCGCTAGAAAGTAAATATTTTCAAAATTTTAACACACATATTTTAAACCCGTCTATTTATTTATATTCGTTAAGGTAGTAGGTGCTTACAGTTTTTCCTTTATAGATTTTATATTTTTAGCGTGACATAATTATGGTTTTGTTTATTGTCTTTTTTGTTCAATTAACGTCAAAGAAAACATATTTTCACTTGCATGGATTATCTCTGCAGGTTAGTATGTAGGGAATTAGACATGTCTATCTTTATTACATACAAATTTCTGCATTTTAGGTAGTGGAAAATGGGAGAAGTCAAAGTCGAACAGTTTAACGGAATAAACAATTAGAGTAGAAAGCTTTTCGATATCTTGGCACATTTATAGTCAAAAAGTGAGACTCTGGTAGCTGTGGGGTTAATCGTGCCCGTGTATTTCTAGTGGACACAAATGTTACAAGTTCCACTAAATTACTTATAAAACAGTCACAAGGATGCAAAATTGCAGGGATGAGATAGAGGTTGGAGCTTGGTTAATAGTGCGGGACTATTTAGATTGAAGATATTTTATACCCAGTCTAAGAATGATAGATTTCGTAGACCAGACGTAACAGCGGTATTGAAAGCAAAGTCGAACAGTGGCGTTGTATAGATATAAGATACTATGAGGTATGATTTTCTAGCACAGTAAAGGAAGCCTAGTCCTTAAAGTTGAATTGACACTATCTAAAATGTATTTGTTCTAATGCATATTGCTGTGTATGTTTAGCCGAACAATTTGAACGATAAGATCTCAAGCAGGTTATGATTAATCGTTGCAATCAATTGATGAGATGGTTTCTCGTAATTGTTGAAAGAAAGAAGCTTAGTCTTTTTAGAATTAAATCTTACCAGTAATTATTGTTCTTGTAAATATGAAAATCAATATACCTATCGCCAGCATCGAAGCCAAACGGATAAGTATTTAAGAGAGACAGAAAATGGTTTATAAACATACTAGCAGGGTGACCTGACGTTGCCCGGATTTGAATGAAGATCAACGAATATTTCACACTCCTATATTTTTATTGTCCTCGAAATCCGCGAAATCGCCCGGGAGGAAGCTTCAAATGCCTCCATGCAATAATGTAGTCCAAAATATATGTTATTTTACATTGCACTCTAGAGCACCTATTGTTTTTTTTATAAAAGTATTTTATATAAACTTCCTTCCAGTTAACAAAAGAAAAAGCAAAAATTTACGTGCGAGGTTTGAACCTACAAACCACGCCATGCAAAACCAAAAAAAAAAAAAAAAACACGTAAATGTTCAAGTCTTATAAAGTTCTTTGCAGTTAATGAATAAAAATTAAGAAATTTACGTAGAAATTTGCGTCATGCAAAATAAAATAAAACGCTATCAACTTACACAGTAGAATTTTCACGGCCCGTTGTTCTATCATTGTTGCTAAGGGACGAGATGGAAAAATAGCTTTACCGATGATAGATAAATTAAAATAACGGTTTCGATTATCGGTAATTATTGAAGATATTCTGAGACAAAACTTAACTAAGATCACTCCCGGACTTATGCACTAATATTCTGTAAATCTTAAAGAAAATCTGAGCCGTTTCGGAGTCTATAAGGAACGAACTCACTCACGCAAATAGACAAAGTTGCATTTATATAATTGAAGAGATAATAAAAAGTTTTGAAATAGAGACATTACTCCATCTATATGTAATGCAGGTATTCAAGACGTGCTAGAAAATTACTCAACCTGAAAGTATTCTATACAGTTGCAATCATTCGCCTGTGCATAGATTACTGTTACCACATATGGACTGGGGCATCTATTGCTAGTCTTTCCCTCTTATACAGGATCCAAAATGTCTCCAGTCTAATATGTCCCGCAATATCGGCCGCTCCAACCTCTGTACAATCACTGATATTTTATATTCTTCTACCTGTTTTCAAATAATATAATTGGATATCCTCTTATGAACTCGCAGCACTAGTTACCACTTGACGTGCATACCCTCGATTAAACTGGTGGGCAATAAAAAAACACAGCTCCTACTGTTGAGTTTATTAGATGCGAAAAGACTTTCTACACTAATAGTTTCTTTCCTCGGGCTGTTAGACTTTGAAATTCCCTTCCTGTTTCCGTTGTTTATTGGCACGCAGACGTTTAAATGTAATATGAACAAGAATATTGCTCATCAACTTCTCAGAATCTTCTGTTAGACATGATCCCAATTGTGCCCCGCACGAACAAGTAACAATACGCCTTGTTTGGGGTTTTAAAAAAATGAGTACAAGCCAAGATAATTGTGCTCGTTTATTTGTTTTATTGTTGAAGCAGTTATATTAGCTTTGTTGATAGAAAAATCAAATTATATAAGTAGATGCTATCGGCCTCTAGATCACTTTCGATGTGCATGCGCCTAAAAAAGCAATCACGCCAATAACTAACCAGTTTGATCTGAAGCACTTGAATGATGCTTATTTGATTATTATGCTGAGGATATCTAGAATTAGTTTTTTACAAATCGATAAATCGCACATTTACTGAAACAAGACGAAAAGGGAACAACTAATATAGGTCTACCTTGATTAGATAAGGGATTTATAAAAAAAGTAAACGGCTGTGACACCATGACAGCGGATGTTACGACGCATCGCCTTAATCTAAGCAGATGTCGAACAGATTTTGAGTCTGTTAAAGCTAAAGCGAATTTTATTTCCACGTGGATATCTACAATAAAATAAAACAGGGAGATAAAATTACGAAACAAAAAAATGAATAAAAGTAATATAAACTTAAAGTAGATTTTCATCTAAATTTCATTATCACACTAAAATTATCCGTTTTTTATTAAGAAATTAAGTACGTGTTTGACATTTAAGAAAAAAAGAAAATATGATTGCACGCGTAGGCTATGGGCCTCAAAATCCTCTAGATTTTTTCATTCTGTGATCTCGGTTTGGAGTGCAATAAAAAATGGTGGCCAATGAATGCTAATAGATTCCTGGAGATCATACTATTTTTACAAGCATAAATGTTGCGCATTCACAGGAACGGCAGCTATATTTAAAAACGCCGAAAATCATTCACATAAAACATAATAACTTACTTAAACCTTAGTCGCACCCAAACTAATAAACATAAAAACATGTAGTTATGTACATTTTATTCTCAATTCAATTCTTAATTATTTACTACATAATTGGATATTGGACTTAATCTTTACAGGCTATTTTAGAGTAAAGATTATTTGTAGAAAAAAAAGCTTCTTTTTTTTGTCAGGCATTTTCTGTAATACTGGTTCAGTATTTGATATGTATAACTTAAAAATAGATTTTTTTGTTGACTTTGATATTTTTCCTATGTAGGCATTTCTATTCTTCCAATATGACTCATCACACAAAATTATAGTTGTTTTTACCTCCACCAAGGTAGGTTATGTTTTCAGTCATGTTTATAATTGCTTGTTTGTTCTTTTTGGTATAGCCTGGAGTTCATATCGCTTGATTAATCATTACTAAACTTGGTCAAAATATTGATCATGATACAAATTTGAATTGAATTAATTTTTAGATATATAGTTTAAAGGTTAAAGGTTAAAGGTCGGTTCTCTTCATCATAAAGACTCATTGCTTTGCCTCAATTGTAGCTAATGAAGTCATCCATGTGATATAGCTTTGAACTGGAAAAGTTTTATTAAAGCTGAAATTTTTGTGGTATTTCAATTTTCGATGTTTTAAATTTTAATGTATTTATTTTAATAAATTGTAATACCATTTTTTTTTACAGTGATCACTATCCAAATCATAGCTTTTTATCTTTTATTTGTTATCAGTGTCAATTTGTTATCTCATTTTAGGACTACTAAAGATAATTGAGGAAAATTTTAATCAACTTTTGTTTAATATAAGTATCAGCCTCATTTATTTCTATTATCTGCTCGACGAAGTCTTTTAAACTTTTCAGTCTCATTATTTTCATAATTCCAATTATTCGGTTGTTAACGAATTTGACAAAAACCTTAAATGTTCAGTTTTGCTTCGTTTTTTCAAGTACTATGAATTATTGTACTACCCATTCATTGCTACATAATCTAGATTTTTTTATTTCCATTTTCTTCGGGTGATTTTACAAGCTTTTCTAAATACTCTTATTATTTCTATTATAGTTTTACTTTTGGCCAGATCTAGCTTTTTTTATGTTTCAATCTAACTGGCAAGGATAATGAATGAAATTTGAATGCAGAGCCCATCTTTTTTAGTCATTAGTTCCTTCTCTTTAGTAGTTATGTATTGTTATTTTGAGATCGTGTAAAATAAATATATTCAAGGGTATCACGTGTATTTGAAGTCAATAACTTGCACACATAAAAAAGTTTCAATTTAAAATAATATCCAACCCTTATTTGATAAATCTAGAACATTTGATTTAAATTTTAATAATTATTTGGACAGTTTAAAAATATCCGCAGCTAAATTTCTTTGGACAAAATAAGATTGGATTTCTTAGTTTACATTCTACAATTACATCCTTCAATGAACCATTATTAATAAAACCAATGAATGTTTATATAATCATGAATGGAATTAGAACATTTTAATGCGTACTGCATTCATTCCTTACTGATGAGTCAGTGTTTACCAAACATAAGAGAAGGTTTAGTGAAATGAATAGATTGTCAGTTGAAAGATATTGTGTGTGAATTGAAAATGATAAATAAATTGAATTAAATTTGGTTATTTATGACAATGTGTCTGTTGACATTGAAATCGAAAAGGACTAAGTTTTAACCCAAATGGAAGCATTTCCGTGGTAATGTGTCTCACAGATGGAAAATTCTTAAAAAGAAACTGCGTGTGAAAACTCTGATGCAAAAACGAAAAATCTTTGCAGTAAGTGGATGTATTTTTCTTATATGAACGTCTGACAGAAAAGAACCAAAGATTAAAGGTCGGTCTAGCACCTTTCCTGAAAATAAAAATGGAGTAGAGAAAGACTAGCAAGGGTTCTTCTGTGTGAAAGAGGGCTGTAAAGAAGCGATCACTCTCCTCATTAGATTATGAAGTTGATTTTGAACTCTGTCAAAGAATGAAAAAATGATCTAAGCAACATCTCCCCAATTTAGAAACGGCACTATAACTTAGGATGTATTGAGTTTTATAAAGCTAGAACATTGCATCAGGAGTTTAAACATTTGGAGAAGTAAAATGGATCCATCCATTTTTTTCAGCAACCTTAGAAATCGATTGGATACGGATTTTTTATTTTAGATTTGGTATTAAGTTCTAGAATTGCAACTGGAACTGAAAAAATGTATTGGTAGTGAAAGCAGAGAAGCTTGATTAAATTTAACAAGCTAATTTTCTCATACTGCATCCCATGATCCAGATTAGAAGTGATAGAATCAGCAAGATGATTACAAAAGCGCTTCAAACAGTTTCCGTATATTAAAAATGAACAAGTTTGCATATCATAAC
Organism: Euprymna scolopes; assembly: GCF_053919585.1. Taxonomy (NCBI): domain Eukaryota; kingdom Metazoa; phylum Mollusca; class Cephalopoda; order Sepiida; family Sepiolidae; genus Euprymna; species Euprymna scolopes. Next base: position 30,370,033 of record NC_136500.1, read on the forward strand.
CTAAGAGATAAAATGATTGTAAAGCAAAAACTGAGATTCTATTTTAGGCGATTACTTGTCAGGTTACTTATGTTTTGATTTTAACTTTTGTGCACGCGAGTATAATATTTTTACTAAACAGTTCACTTCTGGAAATAAAAAAAAATTCTCAAGCTGAGATCGAAATGAAGAACTAAAGACAGTGAATAAAGTAACATAGCAATTAGACCAGCTTGAAACGATTTATAAATAGTGTTTTCTAAACCTACAAATCTTAAAACAAAACAAGCTGTCATATTTTCAGGAAGTGCATGCGCATTCGTGAAACAGTTGACAAACAGTTGAAAATCCGACAAACCCTACATACCCATTTTTCATTCTGACCCCTGTTTGTTTGTAAATAAAAAAGAAGCTTGAGCACTATAAAAGCGGTGGGCGAGTGTTTATTTGAATTGACATTTGCTGAGGTAATTTACGAGCACCGATCGGATGTGTAGAACTGTCAACTATCAACGCGATGGTTGTAGGTTCAATCCTCGGTTAGAGAAATATGCTAGTCTAGCCGTACTGATGAGTCGTGATACAACGAAAAGTACTGTATCTGGATGTCTATATATACATATATATATATATATATATATATATATATATATATATATATATATATATATATGCGGACGTCATGTTATGGCCTTCTCAACTGAATGAAAGAAAAGTCCTAGTAATTATATATTTATTCCTGTCTACTCAAAAAAAATACCAGTTACATTGATTTATTTAATTAGTCAAATATTAATAAATACTCGTTCATGGAATTTAATATTCCATTTTTTATTTATATACATACATATATGTGTGTTTGTGCGTGGGTGTGTGTGCGCATGCGCATATATTAGTCTCAACTTCATTTTTCATCATTAACCAATTTAATTTTTGCTCATTTCATTACATGTTCTATTAATTCTGTTCCTTTAAAAGTGGATAATCCTACACAAAATGTAATATATTATACCGTGGTTTGCATTTTGTGTGTGTATTCAGCTACGATATAGCCCTTTAACTCAGCAAGAGTCCCCTCCCACTTTAACATGTGCTGCCTTCTTCTTTCCTTCTCGCCCTCTGTAACATCTGGAGCATTGCACCTTTATGCATATAATCGGTTTTAGTTGCAAAATTTTTTATGTGAAATGGGTGCCACAATGTTGGAAAATGTTGGTATTGGCGCGTAGCAGATTATTTGAGCTAATTTTCTAAAACGCGGGAGACTCAGAGGGATCGGTCAGGTTTGATCAATTTAAGGTAGTTTGTACGTATACATTTTAGTGACGACTAAAAATATAACACACAAAGGGAATTTCTTTCAATGCAGTTTGCAATTTGGAGACGGAATTGTTTTTGTTGAGATAAGTGATTTCAATCATGCTTTTTATTTTAGATTTAAAATATTAACAACTCCATTTTATTTCAGTATTTAATTTGTGTATTTCTGTTTTATTAAATGCTAGCTTTTTTCTAGTCCAATACCGGCTTCCATCTTACATCGAAATTACTTATAACGGCACCAACTTACTTTCGGAAGAACCCCCCCCCCATCAGCCTTTTCTTTTATATCGTAAGCTTCTTAAAACGTTACTAGCTTAAGTTCAGAATAAAATCACGATTTTCTTTTAACGGCTAATTTAAAAAAAAAAATGTTTTGAACGCTACTAACTGAATTTCTTTCAATGCAGTTTGCAATTTGGAGACGGAATTGTTTTTGTTGAGATAAGTGATTTCAATCATGCTTTTTATTTTAGATTTAAAATATTAACAACTCCATTTTATTTCAGTATTTAATTTGTGTATTTCTGTTTTATTAAATGTTAGCTTTTTTTTTTTTTCCTCGTACATATGTTTATTTATCTACCGAGTTGATAGCAAAAATTACGAATTATACGCATTTTTAGTTCGTGTGAGGGGAATCTATCACCATACTTTCCCTTAAACACGTCTGTTGGACTTGTATTAAGTACAATAGTTAATAGTTTTTTTTTGTTTTTTTTTTTTTAATGGAGAGTAGAAAACGCATTGTGGATGCGTTATCGACAGCTCCTGTTACTCTCGCTTCTTCTTATTTGTCCCTCAGTCCTCATTTTTTAAATGAGTGATTTTTCGGACAAAGGGAGAAGAAAAAGCTGTTTTCTAGGTTGGCAGTATTTTTGCGAACAGTTGGCTGAGATGGCGGAAATTTTCTGTTTCTATGTCTATCCTTGTAGCCATGTCACTAGTAAGGGTGCTGGAGGAAAACGTTTTGTCTGGGCTGACGTTATCCGCCTGATAGTCAGGGACCCGAACCTTGGATTAACCACTAAGGAGGCTGTCCTATCAGCAGATGCAAAGTACTGGGGCTGCTGTATTGCCATTTGGTGAATGCATTCTGGACCATGCAGTAGCTTCTGGTGGGGCCTCTCGATGCCATACTAGTGGGTAATTGTTACGGCTTTACCTTATCATTAGCTACAAATAAAAAAAAAAAATTCTTCGTTTCTTTTTCTCTCTTAATTCCCCCTCTCTGTCCTGCTCTAAGTAAATCTGTCGACCTAGTCCACAAATTCCAAAATTTCATCATGACAAGTTTCAAGGAAAAATACACGATTAAACCCGGTTCTCCAACTTCCAACGTAGACCCCTACTACCATGTCTCCTTCTCCAACATCAGGGGTCTTCGTTCTAACCTTCCAGAGGTTGAAACCCAATTACAGGAGACTAAACCAGACCTTTTATTTTTAAGTGAAACTGGCATTGGACAGGCTATTTCCCGAGATGAGTTTGCAATTTCAGGATACTCTAACTTAACTTCTAAATCTGACCCCCAAGATCGCCATGGGCATGGAATATGTGCCTATATTAAAGATAGCTTTCCATGTGGGAGGGACATCTCCAGGGAAGATCCTAACTTACCCTATATGTGCTTCCGGGTTGCTTTAGCTCACCCTACTGCATTTATATTTACTCTCTATCGCCCCCACAACAGCGGAGTTACTATCTTTCAAAGCATATCTGAGAAAATTGACCAAGTCCTTTCTACTTATCCTTCAGCTAACATTCACGTATGTGGAGACTTCAATGTTCACAACGTCGAATGGTTGACCCACTCAAACAAGACCGATCATGAGGGGAGGTTCTGTCATGATTTCTCCATTGCCTATGACCTCACTCAGATTGTTCAGGAACCTACCCGTGTGCCCGATAATGACGGCCAGTATGCGAGCCTACTAGACCTTTTTCTCACAACTTGCCCTGAACTATGTTCAGTTTCTGTTCTGTCGCCTCTTGGATCTTCCGACCACTCTGTTGTATCAATTAAGATAAAAATGAAATGTAATAAGTCCCCAGACGTACCTCTTCATCGTGCAGTATATCGATACACTAAGGCTGACTGGGATAGCTTCCGTACATTTATATCTGATCTACCTCTGCATTCCATGTTTAAAAAGGATGTGTCCTCTATAGTATTAGACCTAACTGAATGGTTAATTGTAGGTATTGACCATTTCATACCCTCTAAAAAGTTTCAGCAAAAACCTAACAGCCAGCCATGGTTCTCTCCAGAATGTGCTGCTGCCATTGCGCACAGAAATCACTTTTTCCACTGCTTCCAACGTAATAGATGTATGGAAACTAAATCCACTTTCAGGACTGCCAGCAACCATTGTAAGAAAGTAATAAGGAACGCAAGAGTGTTGTATGCTCAATCTGCTAAGTCCAAAGTAGCTGAGCAGCGGCTTGGTTCCCACCAGTTTTGGCAAATAGCAAACAGAATCCTGAACAGAAGCGTGTGCTCCATCCCAACTATTATCAATGGACCTGAGGTAATCTCGTCAGCATCAGACAAAGCCAAACTCTTTGTCAAGAACTTTGCAGCTAATTCTACCCTTTGCGACCAAGACCGCCAACCCCCAATATTTCCTCCTGTATCAGAAAACACGCTATGTGATATACGTATATCTGTACGTGATGTTGCGAAGCTAATCAAAAACCTTGATTCGAGTAAAGCAACTGGCCCTGATGGTATTCCAATTATAGTACTCAAAAAACTTCAACCTGAATTAGCGCCCATACTTACAAAACTGTTTAAACGTTGTCTTAAGGAGAATAGTTTCCCATCTCCCTGGAAAATCTCATCAGTATGCCCTGTATTTAAGAATTCAGGTGATCGCTCATCCCCCTCTCAGTACAGGCCAATAAGTCTCCTGTGCGTCATGAGTAAGTTGCTAGAATCTGTGTTAAATACAGAAGTAATCAACCATCTCAACAAAAATAACCTTCTTAGTGACACTCAATATGGTTTCCGTTCTGCTAGATCTACAGCAGATGTCCTTACAGTTATATCGCATAGGATTAGCAAATCTCTCGACGGTGGCAATCTTTCTAGGGCAATTGCTCTTGACATATCTAAAGCCTTTGATAGGGTATGGCATAAAGGTTTACTTCATAAGATCGCTAGCTATGGTATAGCTGGAAAAGTCTTCTCAATTATTAAATCATTTCTTTCTGATAGGTTCATAAGAGTAGTAGTTGAGGGGCAAAAATCAGAAGCTCACAGTATTAATGCCGGTGTCCCTCAGGGATCCATCCTGGGCCCAACTCTTTTCCTGATCTATATTAATGATCTTCCAAATCATATCCTTACATCATTTGTAGACATTTATGCTGACGACACTACCATTTATGGTAGCACATCTAAGACAGTAAACGACCAAGTTCTCTCCAATTCTCTCTCCTCTGATCTTGAGCACGTAGTACAATGGGGAAAGAAGTGGCTTGTTACTTTTAATGCATCTAAAACCAAGCTTCTCTCTTTACATCATCAACATTCTAATCCACATTTGTCATCAATTGAAATGAATGGTTCTCGTCTTCAGGAGGCCTCAAGTTTTGACAAGCTTCTGGGCTTGACCATTACTCCTGATCTTAAATGGAACACGTATATCAAATCTGTTGCCAAGGCCGCTGGAAAAATGGTGGGATCTTTCTATCGATCCAGTAGATATCTCACTGCTGATGCTATTCTCTACCTATATAAGAGCCAGGTACGTCCAAGGATGGAATACTGTTGCCACATCTGGGCAGGAGCTGCTAGAAAGGACTTGTCCTGCCTTGATAGAGTTCAAAATAGACTTCGTAGCCTCGTAGGAGATGTCCTTTTCTCCTCCTTGCAACCTCTATCTCACAGAAGAGATGTTGCGAGTTTGTCTCTGATGTATCGTTGTTTTCATGGAAAGTGTTCAACTGAGCTTCAATCTATGGTCCCCCCTCGCCAAACTTTCACAAGAAACACTCGTCTAGCTGTAAACACTATCAATAATTTCCCCCACTCTTTATCTGTGCCTAAACCTAAACGTAGATTCCATGAACAAAGCTTCTTTCTTAGAACTGCACGCCTGTGGAATTGTCTTCCGTTTTCCTGCTTTCCGGCTGACTACAATATGGTTGTGTTCAAGTCTAAAGTAAATAAGTTCTTGATGAGCCGTTCCATATAAGTTATTAAATTTACCAAATTTTCATTACTAATGATTACTATATTGACCAATTTCTACTGTACACTTTTTAATCCTTATCCTTGAGTGGCCTCTGGGCCTTGATAATGTGGTGATGCCTATGTAAAAAAAAAAAAAAATCCCCAACTGATTTTGTGCTGTAATTTTTAATAACATTTACAGCCGATGCCATAAATGGACTACAGCAAGAAAATGTAAAATGAAAGAAACAGAGTGAGACTGCTACTCAATAACAAACAACTTCTCCGTGTCAAAAACAAGATTCTATTGTGTATTACAGGATAGTAGGCATCTAGAATGATACAATACCAAACGCAATATATATGGATAAAGAGTTATGTATAACATTGTATTCTCTAAACTCTTCTTTTACACAGAACACGGTTCGAGGGTAGAAAATGTAAGTGACAACACAATCCAAATCCAATAGTTAATAAGGCAACGAAAAAACAAACTAGCTGATGTGGACGTTTTTGTTATCTTTGTATCCACTGTACATGTCTCTTATCTTCATGATGTTTTTTCAATTGAAAAAATATTTTCGTTCTGACATGAAAGAAAGCTCAAGAGCAACTGTGGTTGCCAATGAAATATCTGATGATTCTGATGATTCAGATGATCGCAGCGCATTTCTGGATTATGTTTACACCAATATCAGCACAGAATGACTAAGAAGTAATGTAAGTGCAGTACGAGGGGCGTGCAATAAGTAATGCCCCGGACCCACTTCCAGTTGTCTGATCTTGCTGAAATTTTGCATGCGCTATGATTTATATCTCTACGGGTTATGTGGCACATTACAGCTCTGAACTAAATGTGGTTTCTGTTTTACAGGTGTTTGAACGGAGTCAGGTGTGAAATGGAGCCTGTTGAATGTCGAGCAATGATCCGGTTTTTGTATTTGAAAGGATGCACACCACAGGAGACTTTTGATGAAATGAAAGAAACTTATGGTGATAATGCCTCATCATATGACATTGTAAAACGTTGACATCGTGAATTCAAACATGGCCGGAAGTCTGTGGAAACAGCTCCCAGACCTGATCGCCCCCTTCTGCCATTGATGAGGCATCTACCCGTCAAGTCAAGACTGCCATTTTGGAAGATCGGCGCATTACTATTCGCCAAATAGCCCAAGATGTCAAGATTAGTACAGCGTTTGCGGAAACTATCATTCATGACCATTTGCATATGCATAAGGTGTCTGTCAGATGGATTTCCAGGTTTCTCGCACCATTCCAGAAGCGAGAACGTGTCGAGTGCTCAAGGATGAATTTGGAGATGTGCCAAGAAGATGAGTCAAAGTTTTTCAAATGACTGATTACACAGGATGAAACCTGGGCCCATCACTATGATCCAGAGATCAAAGCCCAGTCAATGCAGTGGAAGCACTTGGACTCACCACCTCCAAAGAAGGCAAGGGTGCAGCCCTCCGCTGGCAATGTCATGCTCACAGTCTTCTGGGACCAGAACGAAGTAGTGATGACAGATTTCCTGGCAAAGGGTTCCACAATTATAGGAGCCTATTATGCTTCACTATTGAGGAAATTAAGGGACGCTATCAAAATCAAGAGGCGGAGCAAGATCAGCAAAGCTACCCTCCTCCTGCAGGACAATGCTTCGGTCCACAACTCGCATGTCGCCAGATCAGAAGAACGGGCGGGTGGTTATGAAACCATCCACATTCTCCCTACTCTCCTGACCTTGCAATCTCTGACTTTCACCTGTTCCCAGCCATGAAGTTGTTTTTGAAAGGAAAGCGTTTCCCAGATGATGCAGCCTTAATTTCTGAAGTTACGTCGTGGTTGGAGGACCTTCCTAGGGTGTTCTACAAAAACGGTCTCCAGAGCTGCATCAAACGCTGGGAGAAATGCATACCTCTGGGTGGTTCCTAAGTAGAGAAAGACTAATAACTGTGCAAAGTTTTGTTGCTCTACTTCTATGGGAAGTGGGTCAGGGGCATTACTTATTGCACGCCACTCGTAAAACTTTGTCTTAATTATTTAACTTTATTATAATTTATTATTAAGTTTTGCACCATTGTGACAGTGATCATTAATACGTCACCACAACAAATATTGTTGAAAGAAATACAGACTTTTGTAAAATCACAGGTGTTACACTTCATTTTAAAATAGCCTTCAAACAAATTTCCTGAAGTTTTGAACTCGTTTTTTGACGTTTCTTTAAGTGGTTTTTAATACCGTATTATTCTGGGAAATTTATATAGTGTGACGTGAAGCATAAACGAATTGGTGCAGAACAACACTCGGAATTGCCTGTGTGATGCAACGAATAAAGGTGTATTTCCACGTTCATTGATATATTTACTTAGAAATGCCACACTTTAAAACTATCACTACACATTGTTTTTCCTACCAAAATGTCTTCTTTTTGTCTATACTTATTTTACTGTTGCCTACACTCAGTGTTTTCCCATTGTTACAATTTTTGCACGACGTATGTAATAATCACTTAGCAAAAAGTCACTTTGTGAAATAGAAATACTGTGTGAACTTCCACGTAGACAATCGAGTTCCCTATTGGAATCAAAGAAAGTGGATAAACAAGACACCTTCTCTTGGGGATAAGAAGTGAATTACTATTCTTCATTTTTGGCATGAATTTCTCAATATCGCGTCAATAATCCCTGAAGACCACCACTTTGCGTGACTACTTGATGTTTTATTTTTAATTTGCTAAAGTCGTTTTACCGCCATTTTGGACAAACATTCTGATTGCTTCTGCGATTTTCTCAAGTTATGAACAAGCAAATCTTTCGTATTATTTGAGTTGTTCAGATAAATATTCTCACTTTCAGTGTTTTCTTTTCAATGTTTCCGTCGGTGTAACCTCCGAACTTTTTCGGGTGTATCTTATCGAACTCGGGAGTCTTTCTGTTGAACTCTGGAATCTTTATGTCAAACTCGTAAAGCTGCACCAGATTTAGAACGTAACTCTTTATTTAATCTACGAATGTAGCATGCTTTTCTTTCCATCAGTCATGAATAAGTAGAAGTTTGACGAAATGTAACTTTACAGCTGAATTTTCCCGGCTACTTTATCCACTTTGTTACATGTCTTTGCGGACTCAACACTCAATATAAGAGTAATAGTCTGCGGAATCATAATGATCCAAATCATCAATCGTAGTCTCAACAATTTAGAACCGTAAACAGATATTTGTTAATTTCAATAAGACAAAGTCACAAATGAAAGAAAAAAAACGAAAGAGGGCATTGAAAAAAAAAAACAAAAGATAAAAATTAAAGAAAGACTAAAGGGCAAATGATAATCATAGCGTATAAATCCAAAGATTCTATCGTGGCTTTTCGATATTTTTCTTGTAAGAAATATTTCAAGAAAAACATCGGGGGTTTAGGGGAGGACCACGTGGAGATTGTAAACATTCTAAGCGAAAGCGATTTTTGTGAAGCGGGCGAAATTTGAACTTGGGACATACAGGTGGTGAGTCTGTGTTGTTACCCACTGAACCACCGTAACCTCTTAAGAGTTTTATTACGTGTGCGATTTTCCCCGCTAAGACAAAGAATGATAGCATGAATGAATATGAGGAACACGGAATTGAATGATAGAAAAGGAGGGGTTGAAGAAGAAGACGAAAGAAGTAATAAAAGAGATAGTTTTAAAAATACAAATAGAAATAAGGATGAGGTCGGGTAGGAAGTTGCTATAATGTCATAGAAGGATAACGTAGAAAGATATGTGAATCAAAAAAGAAAAGAAAGAAATAAAATCAAAAAAGAAAAGAAAGAAGTAAAATAAAAAAAAGAAAAGAGGCAAATACGAGGGGCGTTCCAAAAGCAATGGGTCTTGGATATGACCTCAAACTATATCCGATGGTAAGGCCCCAGCTTGCAGGTCTTAGGGAATGTGAAGCCACCCTTTAATTGCCATTGCTCCCAGGTCCACTCGGACCCGGAGTGGTAGTACCTGTTAAAGTCCCAACTATGGGTTAAATAGAATACGACTTCAAAAACAAATATACTATATTAAAAAATCGTTCTTCAAAATCACCAGATTCGGCATTAAATAACCTGAAAAGGGTTGATATGCCGTAAAGCAAAACAACTAACCAAACAACCAAAAGCAACGGCTCTTATTTTTTTTCAGTCTGAACCGATCACATTATTATGGCTGAAATTATGTATTCAGACCTTGAAAGTGCAAAATGTCTCTCGTTGGAATGGACTCACTCCCGTCTTAGTAACTCAACTTTTTTAGTTAAAAAAAATAGGAAAGTTTTCTTTTGAATCGACCCTCGTATAAAAGAGAGAAAACCAAAACTAAAACACATGTAGAGAAGACGAAGAGGGAGAAGAAAGATTGAAAAGGAATAATTAGAAAAGAGTCAGTATAAAAGACGAAGAGGTGGAAGGCATTCAGGTAGAATCTATTTTCTATTAGATAAAAAAAAACTGTGTCTGTGTATGAATTCGTTCTGTATAGACTCCGACACAGCTAGGCCGATTTTTATGAAATATGACACAAATGTAGTTTGGTAACTTGCTGTGTTTTCATATAAGTTTTGTATCGGAAGGTTCTCGATACGAATCGATAATCGATAGTCAAGAAATCTGATGAAAGAAGTAAAAGTCGATTTTGACTAAAATTAACACTTTATACAGTCTAACATTGCAAGTGCATTTGGGAAGTTTTATTATCACACAAGCAGAAAGGCTCGGCATATAAAATCAACAGTAGGTTATTTGATATGACAGTGGTGTGTTCAACATGAATTAAAAGCACAATTTCACAATGGCACTTAAAGTTTCATTTTAAATTTAAATTCAATCTACTATCAGCGCACAAGAAGAAACACAAGTCACATATAATCAACAGTAGGTACTTTGTTATGACAAATGAATGTTTCTGTATAACACACAATTAGAATTTGGTACCTGATTTTTGCATTTAAACTTTCATTCAAGCTGTTATACATATGCATATATGCATATATATATATATATATATATATACGTATGTATATATATATATTTAAATAAGAAAGGTCACCAACAATGTCTATATATTTTTTAACATTATTTTATTATTCTGTGTTTTGATTTTTCATATAAAAAGGTATCATATTTAGATCATTGTAATAATGTTTGAAATCATTGAAATAGTTTTTTACGCGTTTAAGACATTCTGTGTAGCTTCCTCTTCAAAAATTATTCATAGTGCAAAATATTTAAAATATATTTAAAATGTGTTCAAAATGTATAAAAGCATTTTCGCAGTCCATTTTAGTTACATGTTTCCCGAGCAGTGGAAATGTATGTATGTAATTCTAAATGTCTTCACGGGTGTGTTTCACTCCTACCCTTCTTATTGGGGTGCAAAACACACCTGCACGCACGTTCATACACATGTACACCCCCACACCTACATCAGAACCGATGCATTAAAAAAAAAATTCACACACACAATCACACACAGGCACAGCACCCCTACCTTTAGCATAACGCATTAAACAATACCAACAACTTTCCTCGAAACCTACAACACTAAAATATTCCTAGAACCACAGTGTAGTATCTGTTCCAACACTGCGCCCACCCACTCCCTACCTTCAGTCAGTGGAGGAGAAATCCTTCATGACTGAGATAATGCTCATTCTTATACCTCTGCCTTCCGAGGTCTCCCCTGCCTTCTGGGGAGCGAGATCTTCCCCATACTAAAAAGCGATCCTTGATCTGGCCCTACCCACATGGGGAGACAAACAAAAATCCTCTATATCTATTTATAAATAAGCCTTTTTATTAAAAAAAAAACATATTATGAATGCCCCATCCGACTAAGATTAAAACGAAATCACAATAAAAAGAAACTAAAATTTTAAAATCTAAAAAAATCAAAATCACAATTAAATGAAAACATCTCTACCGATTACCCCTGTTTCAGAGAAGTCGGCCCCCACCTCACACACATTGCAAACGAACTTGTATCACATTTGCTTTCTTTAGAAAGCAAATAAATTTATAATGTTATAAAACTATTAGACATATACATTCTACAAACCAATACAAGGAAAAACACAAACACACACACACACATGCACACACATACATTCCCCTACGCACCCACTTGACCAAGTACCAATGCGGCCCTCACTTCCACCCAAGTAAAAAAAATAAATAAATAAAAAGTAGTAAAAGGAGAAAAGAGAGGGCACATCAAAAGACAGGAATGACCATGGTCTGGCCCCAATAAGAAGGGTAGGAGTGGAACACACCCGTGAAGACATTTAGAATTACATACAGACATTTCCACCGCTCGGGAAACATGTAACTAAAATGGACTGCGAAAATGCTTCTATACATTCTGAACACATTTTAAATATATTTTAAATATTTTTCACTTTGAATAATTTCTGAAGAGGACGCTACACAGAACGTCTGAAACGCGTAAAACCTATTTCAATGATTTCAAAACATTATTAGAATGATCTAAATATGATACCTTTTTATATAAAATAATGTTAAAAAATACATAGCAATTGTTGGTGGCCTTTCTTATTTAAATATACATTTGTCTCTCGTTGGAATCTCTCAACCAATTTCATATATATATATATATATATGTGTGTGTGTGTGTGTGTGTGTGTGTGTGTGTGTGTGTGTGTTTATAAAATCAACAGTAGGTTCTATACAATCCAATGCAGAATACACCGGGGAGGCATGTAAAGTTTGATCCGGGTGCACTGCGATGGGTCCCCAAGTAGAGCAGACAATCAATCGATTTGTTTTTTAAAAAAAATGGGCAATCTCACCGATTTGGATTACAATAAAAGTATGGGAGTGTGAAACATTCGTTGATCATCTTTCAATACCGGGAAACTGCGGGTCTCCCGGCTATTCTATTATAAGAAGAATATGGTGAGGAAGCGGAAAGGCTTTCGAAACAAAGGAGATTGGATGAAGGAATCGAAATAATAAAGACAAAAATAATAACGAAAGGATAAAAAAGTAAAAGTTATTAACCTGCAGTAACAAGAATATGAAAACACTGAAGACAATTGCAGAACACACAAAATAAACAACGACGAATATCTAAAACATCGACTACGGGCGACATTCTCATCGTGTGGAAACAAAGAAGAAAACGAGAAAGGAAATTAACTTTGTCTATATCAGTCCATCTCTCGACAAAACTCATATAGCAAAGTGTTTTTAGGTAAATACAATTGCGTACGTGATATTGTGTAACAAAATTAATGAAAGAAAAACGATCGCTACTTATTGCATTTTATATGAGTTAAGCGATGTGATTGCTTAAAAAAACATTAATAGATTCTGTTGCGCTAAAACATCGACTCGACAAAGCTAAGCAATGTAAACCCTGATCAATACCAAATGAGTGACCACTTGAGAATACTATTTGCTGCAAGCTTCTAATTAGGTTTGTCCAAGCATTTTTACTTATTTGAAATGACTTTGAATGAATCGCATTACTCTTGCCCAAAAACCAACAATACGACATATTTATTCGCTATTTGTTCAAATTGTGAATATAATAGAATATATTTCTTCCAAAAATAGTTTCAGTAACAATGAGTACTTTTTTCAAGTATTTACACTGACTAATGATCGATTGTACCTTTATGCCAAGAATCACAGACACGACTGCTGTAGACTATGCATGTGTTTTCTGTTGAAGCGGTCACTTGATGCCTACTTCACTCATATAAAGGATCCGTCCGCTGAGTTACCACTGACTAGAAAGAAGTTTAACACTGGCGTGCTCCGAATATCACTAGATATATATTACCTCATTATTGTTGTTTTAATGAAATAATGGTCTATGTATAATATCTGTATTAAAATATTACAATAGCTAAGAAGATGTTGTACATGTTTAGTAATAGTACGTATGTAATTAAATAATAACTCACAGGTTCATTCTGTTATCTTACTCGTCCTTGCTGATAGATTTTATTACTTATTTTCACATTAAATAAAGCACATTGCTACTTAGAGTTTATATAATACAATTTTGAATTGTGTCAATCAGTAGACTGAATGGAGTTTCAGCAACGAATTGTGAAGTCTCAGTACATATAACTTTCTGCATGTTAGCACAGTCGAAGAAGCAGAAACCAGGGAGGAAATTTCATAACATAACAAATCGAGAGAAGAAATTATTAGAGTAGAAATCTTTCTGGCATTTAGGAACCTCAACAGTATAGGTGTGGGTTTTTGCTGTTTGTTCGTTAGTTGAAAGTATGTACGTCAAGATAGCGCACGTTCTGCCAGTTCATCAGAGCACATTCCATTAAAGTATTTGTAAAATCGACACATATGCGACATTGCGGCGATAGGACAGAGGCTGGAGCTTCACCGATAACGTGGAACCTACTTGATTTGAGACTTTCTTTAGGCTCAGTTTACGAATGAAATATTAATGGCAGATGCCTATCCTAGATTTGGCAACAGTACTCTATACAAGGGCGAATTGCTGATTTGCAAAAGATATAGAATACTCTCCTCAATGTATTCGTACCAATTCATGTTGTCTGTGATCGATGAGTTTGACGTATGTGCTCGCAGGTAAGGTGTTATTTATCATTACACTCAGTGTTGGGAAGCTTTATTGTAGTTGTCTAGTCTTAGAATCATCTTTGTAGAATTAAATTTTTCCATCAGATCACGGTTCCATTCCGCTCCGAGTGAATGTCGTTTTTAGAATTTCAGCCTCTAGATAGGTATACATTCGTTTTACCCTCATATATATTATAGAGCTTAGATTCATTAGTAAATATACGCATGTGAGACACAATTTTATCAGAAAAGTCATGTATGACTATAAAAAAAACAATAAAGATCCATGAATCAGCTCGTGGAGCACACCTGCATAAATATTATGCTACGTTGATTGATTGCTGAGAAACATATCTGATTATGCTGATTATTTTTCTAGAAATACCATGCGATTTCATCTTCCTGAGAAACTCTTCATACCTAACCTTGTCAAAGGCTTTAGATATAAGGTCTGCAGCTCTAGCTTCCCACGTCTTCTCCAGTGCATAGAATATGCGTTCAGATAACAGTTAAAATATCTATAGTAAAAAGGGCTTGCTTAATCGATACGACTGCTCAGAAAATAGATTAGAATTTTAAAAATCATAGACAAGTGCTTGATTTATTAAGGAGTCAAAGATGTTAGCATAAGGGGACAGGTTACTGATGGGATGATAATTGAGCGGGTCTGTTCTTTCGTCAAAATGCTTGAATCTTGATACCACAAAGGCAGTTTTCAGGCTACTAGGGTAGCCAAACACAGCTATACATTTGTTGAAGATGTAGAGACGACAGGGGCTAGCTAAGCGGACTATTTCTTTATAATGTGGCAGAGATGAGATCAATTCCACACGCCGTGGTGGTGTCCATGTTTTTTGTGATGTCTATGTTTATTCATGGCAGATGTTCGTTTTGTTATCTCCATAGATTATGTTAGACTAAACTCCAATTTGCAGAACTTTCAAAACAAGAACTTGTGTTCTAGTACAATCTAACACTTCCTTTAATTAACACGTTCCTGTAATTAACATTTAGGCATGATTTGCATTAACAAATGTTTTTTTCCAAATACATTCGATCAGGTGAACTCATTGCTATAGGACTGTCTCACTGTAGAATCCAACAGGATTTCCTTTGCAATACAATGTTAACAATGAGGTGCTATAATCAATACTCATGAGTAAATATTTTTATCATCATTTTATCACCATTTTTAATCTTTTCATAATAATCCATAAAACTTGTGTAGCTTTAAGCCTTGACAAGTGGTAAACCTTTATTAAAAAACACTATGTACGTTTCTCAATTTATAGTAAGTAAATTGCACGTGTTTTTGTATTTAACTGTTAAATTTTAAGTGTTGAAATTTGGACAAAAGGAAACTTGTCGGTGTCGTCATTTTTTCTGGAAAATTTGTATCTAAGATTTGACTGATAATAAGAAAGAAACGTGTTAAGTTCATGTGTATAAAAATCTTCGTTCTATTATTGAAAATGCCTCAGATGTCTGACTGTCAACTTCCTTATCACTCATTCGTGTAAAGGTCGTTTCCATTTGCTGCTGACGGGCATCACGGCATCAGTTGATGCGCTGAAGTAAATAGATTATCGATTTGGTTTAAAACAAATCGATTTCTTCAAATCAGAATTTATGGACTTCTGAACGAATTTGGGATGAGCTGTCTTGCCAAACGGATATCGACTGACATGTTATACTGGTACGAATAACAATATTCGAAGTATAAGACGCAAAGAAAAGATGGTTGGAAAGCGTATTTTAGAGTTTATCTTCCGAGCTTCCACGTACTTGCTCTGGTTCAAAAATTACTACTTTAAGGAAGCTGCTTTCACGTCAGTAGCTGCAGCGGAATTTCACGTGTTGAAATGAGCAAGCCGAGGCGCGAGATGATGTCACAGTACAAAATGACAATAAGAAAATAAAAGTACATGAGAAAAAACATGTGTCAGCGTGAAATAGATTTTTAACCGCTTTTAAGTACGTGTCGGTACGACAAAAACTGTTAAAACAAATGCAATTCGTACTCTTAACAAAATTTTCAGACGATGGTGTGCTGTTGGGTGAGCTGTAGATATAGCAGCTTAATGTAGCTGTAGATTCACATACTGTTAATTGACACCGAGAGGAAAACCAGGGATGCGACCATATAGTCGATGGCTTGGAAAATACGTCACAGTTGTTTGGTGAGGAAACGATCAACAATAAACCCTTGTTCTTTTACACTGAAAATATTTGAGCCGAATTTCTTTCTTTTGTTTCTTTGCGAGACTGTCATATGCAACCTCGGGTCCATGTTAAAGTGTAACGACTACGTTAGATGAAGATTATTTGAAACGATTAGAACGGATGTACAACATTACGCGACTCAAAGGAGATTAATAGAAGAATACATGTCTACGCCGGGTTTCTTAAAATGTTATGAAATTTGAAGTCAGATTATAAAAAGTTATTGATTCATAAAATAAACATTGATACCAAATTCCGACGAGCAAGATGAGTTATTTAATTTTGATTTGCCCAGTATTGCGCCGTGTAAATGAGACAGTTTACACAAGCGAATTGAAAATAACCTCAGACAGGTTATCAAAACCAGGCAATAACATTTTCGTTATGCATTTTTGAAGGTTACGTATAAATCTCGACATAACTCGAATTGTGCCGCATGATTTGAAAGGGTTTTTGTATGAGAGTTATTGATAAGATAGAAACCCAGTAGAGACATGAAATTGAACAGAACAAAAGTGTAAAAGTTCTCAGACTTCTTAGTTAGGGAATAGATCCACCGTCTTAGTTGTTATTATGAATTACATATTAAAAGACAAAAATGCCTTATCACTGCTGAATGTGAATCCAGCGTTTATTCACGCAACTGAAGTCAGAAACAGCGCAACAACAATATATACGCATAGGTTGTCAAAACATTTTCTTTCATCTAGCAATTAGTGATATAGATTTAAAATGTTCAATGATTTTTTTAAGATATGCAACAGAATGTACATTACATAAAATAAATTCAAGGTAATTTTTTGATTCAATTTAAATTAAATTTTTATACCTTACTTTGTAAAATTTATAAAAGTGCACTTTAAAAATAAATAAATTTCAAATTGAATCTTATTTTAAAATTATTATTATTAAGTTATTATGAATATCACGGATAACAAATGTCGAAGGATCTACCCCTGAGGCACACCAGCATTTATATTTATTTATATTATATTGTTTAGTTGTAGGACCATCGAAGACAATCTGGATTCTACTCTTATTTAAGAAAGATTTAATCATGTTAAACGTTCGTCCGATGATACTGTATGATGTGATTTTCCTGAGAAGACCCTTGTGTTGAATCCTGTCAAAAGACTTAGATATATAGGGCTACCGCTCTACCCTTCCTAGCGTTGTCCAGTGTATGGTATATACGTTCAGAGATTACAGTTAGGATATCTGCTGTAGAAGGGGATTTCTTAAATTCATATTCTTGGTCGATCACAAGTTTAGCAGCTCTAAAGTGATGGACTATAGCTTGATTTATTATGGACTCAAATATTTTAGCGATAGGACGAAAATTAAATGAGTCAGTAGTTTCGCCAAAATTCTTGTAAACTGGCATCACAGAAGCAGTTTTCCAGCAGCACGGAAAGAAAGATTCGTTAAGGCATTTGTTGTAAAGTTTGGAGAGGACTGGAACCATCCTATTGGAGCATTTTTTAATAACACATCCCGGATGAGATCGGGTCCACATACTTTTGAGATGTTTAGGTTTTTATGATATCATGCACCTGAGAAGGGGTTATTTTCAGATGGTGTCTGTTCGCAAAAGAAAAGGCAGGGAGGGAGTGGTTTGCTGGGTCCAAAGTAGAGTTATATACAAACCGACTACCAAGTATGTTAAGCTTCTCGGTTGCCGTGCAAACAAGCTCATGATTATTGGACAATGGGGAGGGGGATTGTTGATTGCCCATTATTTACTACACTGTTGTAGATTTTCCAGAAATCACGGGTTATTTGTCACCCTTTGTGTATACCAATCCCTTTCCTTTAAGAAGCTTAATGTTTGTTTAATATAACAACAGAGCATTTACAAAAGAATAAAAGTATAGTTACATTCCACGTTTCAAACTTTTATTTTTCTAAATAAACAGCTGTTCAACATTCAAAACTTCGGTAACAGATTTACCAAAGATGTGATATCTTGTAAACAGCTGTTTAGTAAATATTTTTAACTTGAAAAATTGCTATAGTGTTATTCTTATATATATATATATATATATATATATATATATATACTAGCAGTTCAACCCGGCCTTGATGGGGCTCTATGTACTGTTCATAACTTGCCCTATGTGTGAATGCCCTTTATGTAAAAATTTCAAATGGTTAGACCAAAAATTGGCTAGGTAATTTGGTAGAGACTGCAGAGGTTTTTTTTAACTTTCACCATAATTTTGACTCCTTAACATTTATTGTTTGTGTCTCAAATCAAAATAAAAAGTTTGACGCATGTCCAAGTTACTAACATTTCAAGTGTTTAGACCCAAAATTGGCGGAGGAGTTTAGTAGAATCTGCAAAGACCAACTGTTTCAACATTTGAAATGTTCGCCCTTAATCGGATTTAAATGCTTGTAACATTTCTGAATACCCGTTATGTAAATTTTCAAATGTTTAGACCACAAATTGGCTGAGTAGTTTGGTAGAAACCGCAACGGTCAAATATTTTGAATTTTTACCCTTTGAAAGCTCAAATTTTCGACGCAAACCAAATTTCTGCAGAAAACCGATTAAAAAGATTTTCCAAAACTCTAAATACTCCTTATGTCAAATTTCAAGTCTGCAGACAGAAAATTGACAGAGTACTTTGGTAGGGAAATGTACACACACAGACACAAGCACAGACAATTTCACTTTTACATACATACATACATACATACATATACATACATACGTATATATACATGCATATATATATATATATATATATATACAGTCAAAATGCATATACACAATATTCATTTTTACAAGCATTTAACATTGTCATAAACTTTTAAAAAATTAGTGTGTTATTGCACTCTATCTCATGCGATGACTGAACAATTCTCATGAACAGTTACAAAAAGTATTGAAATACATTCTGCTGCAGCCTAATTTTCAAATGTGATAAATTTCAAAAACGCAATCTGGACATGAGGACACCTTAGAAGAACGATATGCAATAAAATTCTGTTTTTAACTTGGAGAAAATTCAACAGAAATATACGAAATGATTCGAAATGCTTTTGGACAACTTGCATGAATAGAGAATCAGTTTTCAAGTAGCATAAAAGATTCAAGCATGGCAGGGAATATGTAAAGGATGGTGGAAGTTGTAGGAGGGGCAAGGAAGTCATAACACCAGAGTTGGAATTTCATAGATAAGGACCGTCGTGTTTCTATTGAGACAATGCGTGCACCGTTTGATGCCAGTTTCGGAACAGTACACACAATTATTCGCGAGGAACTAAAAATGCTGAACATTTGTGCGAAGTTTGTCCTAAAGCTGCTCAGAGAAAATCAGAAAGAAACACGTTGTCAAGACAGCAGGAAGATCGTCAAGTTGCTTAATGGAGATCCTACATATCTCGATGCTCTAGTAATCCGCCACGAAAGTTTGATCTGTTGCTATGATCCAGAGAGCAAGTGAAAGCATGCTGCCCTTCTCAGACTTCAGAAAGCCAGACAGAGAAATCCACTTAGAAACTTATAGTGATCCCTTTTTTAACAGCACGACATTCCATGGTCTACATGCACTGGGTTCCCAGTGAGTTCTCACTGGATTCCCTTGGACACACAGTCAACAAAGAATCTATATTCATGTTTTAAGAGAGTTCAGGGAGAGATTACGTGGGAAGAGGCCAGCGCTCTTTAAATCGGGTCGGTGGCATTTCAACCAGGGGAAAGCAACAGTCCACAACTGTGATTCTTGTCACTGACTATTTGCGCAAAATAGCCATCAAGACTGCTCCTCGCCCTCCCTATAGTCCAGATCTTGCTCCCTGTTACTTTTGATTAAGTCCTAAGCTGAAGGAATATCTTAGAGTCTGCCGTTATGAGACAATTGAAGAGATTAAGGAGGTTGTGGCGGGGGTTACTGACAGGTTCACACAAGCAGAACGTCGATAGGGGGTTCCAGAATTTGTCGGGATAGTACAAGTGTATTGAAGCCGGAGGAGATTATAAAACTAGGGTTTCATGCGTGTACTATCAATAAAAATGCTCACACGAAAAAATGTCTGGAAGTTTATTTAATGCATCTTGTAAAGGTTCTATTAGCAAAAGGAAAGCCGAAGGTAAGAACGAAAAGAAATGACTAAGAAAAAACATAACGCCAGAAACGTATATTTTATTTCATTTTAATTTTATGAATCATTTTATTTAGAAAATTTGCTTAAGAGTTTAATTTTATTATGAAACAGTTTGGAAATGTGCAAATAATGGCATCACTACATTTTTCAACCAAATACTTATTCATTGAAATTAAATGTTACTTTCCATATATCGTTGCTAAACACTAAATGCCGTAATTAAAATGTAATAGGGATATAACATTGCATATATTTTATTAATTTGATAAATATTAGTCTCATTGATTTTTTGGCATGAATGTTTATTATGATTTGGTGTAGTAACATTTACTATATTTATAAAAATCAGCCAAAATGATCGTCTGTAAATAAAATGATTTTAAATAAAGTAGGATTATATTATGTTAGACTTAAATTAATGGTCATTTTGACATTTATGAAACTTAATGCTTAATACAGACGGTCTTAGAGTGACTAAGTAACAGGAAGTCACGATCTAGTACCAAGGCTAACTGACTGAATTTTTCAATTTCTATAGACTGCGCAACTTTAAGAATTATATTTCTTAAAGAGGCGACAATAATTATAAATTTCAAATAATTATATATATATATATATATATATATATATGTGTGTGTGTGTGTGTGTGTGTGTGTGTGTGTGTGCATATATATATATATATTGTTATTTAATGGTCCCAATTCTGGTTCACATACATTATATATAGTAAAAGTACCCGTTGTTGGCTGGGTTCAAAAACAGCCTACAGAAAATTGACTCGGATTTATGAAAGTATGATAGGTTATGAAAAGGAAGGGTTGTAAAGAGATAGCTTCGAATTTAGGGGTATAAAAACCAAAGCAAAATATGATGAAAGTAAAAATAAAATAGATAAACCTCATAATTTATTATACCATACCTGTTCACACTGAAACACTTATCACAATATTCTGTGGATCTATATTAAAAAGTCTTGTTAAACATTGTGACATATTTCCATTCTATGGAGGTAAGGCGCGAACGAACACCCCATAAATTTATTATACCATATTTCTTCAAACTGAAACATAATTATCAAAGTATACTTACGCAGATAGATATGAAAAGTCTTTATTAAAGCGTGTTCCTATTTCCATTCTATGGAGGGCAGGCACGAACGCAGACCCCACAATTTTATTATACCATCCCTATTTAAGTTAAAACATACTTATCAAAGTATAATTATGTACATCTATATCAAAAACACTTGTAAACCTTTTTTTAAATTTTTTTATTTCCATACTTTGTGGACCAGGCGTGTACGCAGACCCCACAATTTTAATGAATCATCATTATGCCAGATCAAACATACCCATTCCTCTGTCTCGATACCTCTTCTATCATTATATGTGATCAGTGTTCTATAATAGTCAACCATATTGGAGCCTATTCGTGACCACACACACACGGACATTCAGCTTTATATTATATATATGCGTGTGTGTGTGTATGTATGTATGTATGTACGGCCTCTCCATCATCAAGACCTCTGCTGTGCCTTCTCGTGGTCACACACGATAAGTGGTTGTTAGGCGACTCCAGGCTGAATCAGTAAAGGATCTCGGAAGAGTAGGGAGTCCTAGAGGGGCTGTGCTACGGCCCACCGACTTGTGGACATGCACTGACACATTACCAATCCCTATCCCAGCCATGGGTCAAATGGCCTCACTGCCTTGTGAGAGCCATGGAAATGGATAAGGCTAGGGGAGCAACCCCGACAGAAACGACGGAGTGGAGGCCCTTAGGCGGTTGGACGGTATACTTGCCTCCTTCCGGCAGCTACTGCACCCTTGTTCGTCCCCAGCCGTCTCGACTATGTCTTGCCGTTGGAAGAGAGAGTGAGGCCGATGCAGCGCAAGTCCCCCTCACTATAATCCAAATCCAGCGCAAGTCAGGGTGTCAAACATTGTTTCAACACCAAGCCCTGTGTTGCGATGGGTGAGCGGCAAAGCAGCAGGTGTGGAAATCACTGGGAGCTGTAGCTGCAAACCTGCACACAGGCGGCCCAGAAACTGGTCGTACTCCACTCGACCGAAGCAGCGAGGAGGTGCAGGCAACTGGCTGGCCGACCGAGCAGTCCTTTTCAGGATCACTCTGCTCGCCTCCATGGCATGAGGACGGGGCGATAAAAGGAGCCCTAAACATAGCTGCTTCACCATCCCCGCTGGCCAGCATACCGCGGCTGGCGGGGTTTCCCTCAAAGCGGTCGAGACATGAGAAAAAAGGGTTGGTGCTTACCTTAGCATCATGAAATGTTCGTACTTTGCTCGACAACACCAGAGCTGACCGAGCCGAGAGAAGAACTGCACTTGTAGCAAGGAAGTTTGCCCGCTATAAGTAGGGGTAGGCTATAGAAACAAATTTTTTCAAATAAATGCCAAAAGTGGCTTATTACCTTCATTTATATGTAAATAGATGGGAACAAGTGATTTTTTTCAAAACGGGTCAAAATTGGAGGGTCGCTGGCCCCAAACGTGATTTGACCGCGTCGACGAGTGAAAATGGCCCAAATTTCGCCCCCGAACACACTTAATCATTTATTGAAAGCCACAGGGTGCATTTTTTGACTATAAATGCATTTGTATCATTAAATCTAACATTTCCATTGGCTATCCCACAAGTATAGGGCTTTTTAGGGTATCTCAGAGTCCAAAATGGGTCAAATTACCCCAAAATTAGCCAAAAATGGTCGGAAATCACGGATTTTCCAAAATGCACCTCCCATGGGCCCAAAAACACCTTTACATGGCAGAAACTGTTGGGAAATGCTTGAAGCAGGCACTCTCCTAACTTTTGGCACTGTTAATGAGGGGTATAAGTAGCTTTAAAAGGGGCTAAATATGGCCGATTTAGCCAAGAGAGTCAAAATGTCCCTAAGAATCAACATAGGTTGTCAAAAAGGGGCTTAATTTGAGTTATAGATGGAAAATTACCAAATAAGGAAATGTTTTCTTTCTGTAACAATGCAATGGCATCTTTAAATAGACACGATAACATTGCATTGCATTAATTGTGAATTTGATTGAACTTTGCTTTCTTTTTCAGTTAGTAAAATGCAATGAACATGGCTGGTATAGCAGGGCAGATTGACGAAGATTATAATTACGACGATTGGACTTATCTTCTGCTTGATTCTCTTCCAAATGAGGCTTAATGTGTTCAAGCTGTGCAACATCATGCTGCCAAATATGGTACCACGACACAGAAAAATCATATTCACCAGTTCTCCTTGCGATTACTACAATTGTGGCAGAAAGCCTTTGGAAGTGATGTTCGTTATGTTACAATACCTGGGATAAAACATAAACTTGATCGATCGCTAAAAATTTACGACAAAGATGTCTACAAATCAAAGGGTTCCAGACGTGTGAATATGATTAAATGGAAACGAGAGCACCATGTCCTTCTCAATATACTTTCAAAAGATGTGAATCCTGATGAATTTGATGTACATGAACGAAGATTCTTTGTCGACCAAAAGTCTCTCTCGCAAATGGCTCATTGACATTTTCCACGTCGATATGGAACATGAACGGTTTCTGGCAGAGCAAGAACTGCACAATCGTTTGGATTTGGACGATGATCAATTTGCAGTGGAGGATATAAGTGACCAATTGCCAGAGCATGATAGCTCAAACAATTTGAACTACTCATTAAACAGATCGGGTACAATCCGTAGCACTGTCCCATGTACCGATATCGCCACCCAAACACATGTCACTTACAATCTGCGAACTGGTGCACGGAATTTCCATGGAACGAAATCCTCCTTAGAAAAGAATTGAATCCTAAAGACTGCAAAGAATTTCCTCATTTGTACTTGGTGAAGTCTATGTCTGTTGCACAGATGAAGATAAATCTTGGAATTCTTTTGTCAGGCAGCCATGAGACACCTGCTGAAGAAGAAATGTCTTTTCCATATGCTATAGTATGTACGATCAACTGCATCTATCTGGAGATTCTACATCTGCTATGCTCGTCAATACTGATCAGGAGGACGACGTTGAGTTGAACGAACCATGCATTGCCATCTGGGATATGCAGAAAGGCCGAGAGTGGTTTGTTGGTATGACACGGGAGAAAATTGGGATTGATGAATACATTGTAGAATATTTGGAACCACTTCCCAACGACAATAGAAAGAAAACATGGCAGTATCCTTCCAGAATTGAAGAGCAGAAGACATTGAAAATTCAATTTTTGTCGTGCAATGTCATTGGTGCATGGAACTTGACAAGACGAAAACCAGTATTTGTGCTAGAGAATAATGATGTGATTGACGAGCCCTTTAATGCATTATATTGATATTTTACTGTTGAATGATTTTAAAGTAACGTGAAGTGAAGCTGTGTCTTGAAATAACAAAATAATTCCTTTGCTAATTACTCATACCTTTTATCAAGTTATTCAATATATTGGTTACAAATCGAGAAATAGCGAATCGAGGGCCATTTTCATCAATTTTGGGGTAACTATGAGAGCAATATGAATTCAGACTCTTCTTGGACAGCATTTTATTGACATTCAATGTTCAATTTACAATTAATTACTTTCTGAGAAGTTGATGTAGTAAAGTTACGATGTTTCTAAAAAGTATCATTGATGAATGAACTAATGATTCATGTTATGTACCGTAAAGCGTAATTTTGTCATTTTTGGATTGTTTGGACCCTTTTTTCATCCCCCAAAGATCTCTAAATACCCTAAATACAAATGGATAAGATAACAGGGTGGTCATTTCAGTCTTCCAACTGTAAAAAGCCATACAGGAGTGTTTATAGGAGCCCGATGAGATATAATACCTGCATTTTGGACATTATCCGTGATTTTCGTTCATTTTTGGCTAATTTTTGGGTAAATTTGACCCATTTTGGACCCTTAAGATAACTTTAAAAGCCCTATATAGGTGGGATATACAGTGAGAATGTTTGATTTAATGATATAGAGGCATTTATGGTCAAAAATTGCACCCTGTGCGGCTTGGGAGGTGCATTTTGGAAAATCCGTGATTTCCGACCATTTCTGGCTAATTTTGGGGTAATTTTGACCCATTTTGGACTCTGAGATACCCTAAAAAGCCCTATACTTGTGGGATAGCCAATGGGAATATTAGATTTAATGATACAAATGCATTTATAGTCAAAAAATGCACCCTGTGGCTTTCAATAAATGATTAAGTGTGTTCGGGGGCGAAATTTGGGCCATTTTCACGCGTTGACGTGGTCAAATCACGTTTGGGGCCAGCGACCCTCCAATTTTGACCCGTTTTGAAAAAAATCACTTGTTCCCATCTATTTACATATAAATGAAGGTAATAAGCCACTTTTGGCATTTATTTGAAAAATTTTGTTTCTATAGCCTACCCCTACTATAAGGTAGACATCGTAGCCCTCAGTGAGAATCGCCTCTCATACAAGGGTCAACTGAAAGAGTCAGGTGGCGGCTACACCTTTTTCTGGAGTGGGCGAATCAGCGAGGAGCGCAGAGAGGCTGGCGTGGGCTTCACCATCAAGACTGAGCACGTGAGGAAGCTGGTCAGCATCCCGGACGGCATCAATGACCGGCTGATGAAGATGCAACTCCCGCTCAGCAAGTGAAGAACCGCCACACTGATCAGCGCCTACGCACCAACCATGACTAACCCCAAAGATAACAAGGACCAGTTCTATGAAGATCTGGAAAGCCTCATCTCCGCTGCTCCGCAGAGAGAGAAGCTCATCGTCCTCGGCGACTTCAATGCCCGCGTTGGCACGGACCATTCCACTTGGGGCCGGGTCCTTGGCCACCATGGAGTGGGCAAGTGCAATAGCAACGGCCTACGGCAGCTCAGCCTCTGCGCTGCATACGACCTTTCCATCACCAACACCATGTTCCGCCTACCCACTCGTAGCAAGACGTCGTGGATGCACCTACGCTCCCACCACTGGCATCTGATCGACTACGTCATCATCAGGGGAAGAGACAGGAGAGATGTAAGGTTGACCAAGGTTGTGTGTGCTGCCGACTGTTGGACAGACCACCGCTTGATCATATCCAAAATGTGCATCTACATCCAACCCAAGAGGCGGCCTCAGGGCCAGAAAGTTACAAAGCGCTTTGACGTGGAGAAACTAAAAAGTCCAGATGTCATCCATGAGCTATCGGAAGCAATCAACGACAAGCTATCTGTCGCCCTTACCATCTCGGGCACTATTGAAGATCAGTGACCACACCTCAGAGACTCCACCTACTCCATCGCTCTCGGAATCATTGGGCCCAAGAAAAAGAAGCATCAGGACTGATTTGATGAAAATGAGATTCAATCCCTCCTGGAGGAGAAACGCCAACTTCTCCGTGCACATCAGAGTGACCCCAAGTGCTTCGCAAAGAAAGCTGCCTTCATCAACATCCGCAGCAAGGTGCAGGCCAGACTCCGCTCCATGCAGGATGCCTGGCTCAGCGCCAAAGCAGATGAGATCCAGGAGCATGCCGATAGCCATAATATGAGGAAGTTTTACGATGCGCTGAGGGCTGTCTACGATCTCCAGTCCTCTAGCTCCTCCCCCCTGCTTAGCTCCGATGGAACAACTCTCTTGAATGACAAAAAGCAGATCCTAGATAGATGGGCAGAGCACTTTAACAGCGTGCTAAACCGACCATCTTCCATCAACGATGAAGCCATCGACCGACTACGTCAGGAGCCTATCAACGAGGAGCTCGACATCCCACCCTCGTCAGAGGAAGTAATCAAAGCCATCAAGCAACTTTCCTCTGGGAAGGCCCCTTGTCCCGACTCAATTCCAGCAGAAGTATACAAATCTGGTAGACCTACATTGCTTGTAAGACTGAACCCTTCAACAACTAATATGATCTTTGCTGCACGCCAACTGCAGGAGAAATGTGTCGAGCAGCACCGGGGCCTCTACACCACGTTCGTCGACCTGACCAAGGCCTTCGACAACGTTTGCCGAAATGGCCTCTGGTGGATTATGGAAAAATTTGGCTGTCCAGACAGATTCATCGCCATTGTCAGGCAGTTCCACGAGGGCATCACCGCCCGTGTCCTGTATGACGGTGACCCCTCAGAGCCCTCAAAGCAATAACTTATTCATTTAAGATTTCATAAAACCGTTATAGTACTTTGTAGGTTATGATATTATATAGTTTTATTTCTAAATAAATCTCTACGCCTATAAACAATTTTAGTTTTTGAAGTTTGCTATGTGTTATATTTAGACTTGTAAAACGTAATCGATTTGGATTTTAGTCAGAGAGTGTCGTGAAATGTTCTACGCATACGCAAATATATATTTATATATTTAACTGGGTTAATTTGTTAAATTGTATGTATATATTGCTGACTAACATGGTTACTGCGAAAAAAATGTTTCGGTTCAAACTTATGGAACCCAAGTCATAGTTTATTTTCTTTAGAATGACTACTTCTGCTATTTTAGTACAATACAATAATCAATAAAAGAATTGGCACTATAAAAATACAATACAAAATCTCCATAAATTAAAATATCATATTGTAGCGTATTTTACGATCGTGCTCGTAAGTAGATAAAAACGAGTATAATTGTTTTTTTCGTGATCATTTGATTAATTATTGCTCTATCAAGACTATTAAGCATTTGTTTTATATCTAATATATTTGATAGTACTTATATTTTCCTATTCCTGACCTAAGTCTTGAAGCGCGCGGGGCTCCATACCATCACCGCCATAATCTGCAAAACCCAGCTCCGGTGGGCAGGCCATGTCTATCGCATGCACGACAGTCGAATCCCCAAACAACTTTTCTATGGGGAACTCAGCCAGGGAAAGCGGACTGCAGGAGACCAAAAGAAACGATACAAAGACTGCCTGAGAACTTCCCTCAAAGACTTTGACATCAGCCCCCAGTCTTGGGAGAGTCGCGCTGCGGAACGTTCTGCCTGGCGTTGCGTCATCAGCCTAGGAGCCGACAGGGCAGAGGATCAACGCATGACACACGACCAGCAGAAGCGCAAGAGGAGGAAGGAGAGAGCTGCCGGTTCACAGCCTGCCGATACCGCCTTCACGTTTCCAGAGTGTGGAAGAGTCTGCCGAGCACGGATTGGCCTCATCAGCCATCTCAGGACCCACCAACCCTCGACGCCGAACTGATTGATACCTTGGTCATCGTCGACTTCGACGGACGAGCAAGAAGTATGTATGTATGTGTGTATCTATGTATGTGTGTGTGTGTGATATAGAAGTGATATACAAACTGCCAGTATCGTATTAAGCAATGCGCTCAGTGTAGAAAAATCGAGCTTAAGCATTTGGACGATGTAAAAACATTGTGAATTCACAATCGTTTGGGCGGTCAGATTTAGATCCCGGTTTGTGGTAGTTACTAGTCTAGCCTCAATGATGAGCTTTGATACAGCGAAATTGTTCTGTATGTGGATGACTATATATTCATAGTTTTTTTTATATTTCAACTTCATTAAAAAATAACTTTTCAACAATAATAATTTAGTATTTTAACAAATGAATACTATTCAAAGTGATTTCCTTAATCCATGGATTCTCGATATAGGCTAATTTCCTCAGAAGGAAGCTCATCAGCAAAATATTAAATCCGGTTTGATATAATTTAGCTATTAAGCACATATATAGAAATAAGATTAAATATTTTAAAGAGAAATGGAGAAAACAAATAGTTGAACCAAAAAAAAAACATATGGAATGTTGATTTCCGAATATAATATTAATCTTTGAATAGATTCGGATGATGTTATTAAGTTTTGAATAGGTTAAAGAATCCATGTATAATGGCAAATTTCAATTATTTTTCATATAGGATCCAGAGTAATTGCTAATGGCCATTTTGGGAATTGAGAATTATGTATTTGTTCTGACTCATTTTTGATGGTGCAAGAACCATAACACTATCATTGGAAGACGTTTTCTTTATTAAGTAAAATCTAATCGTTTTAAATAAATATTTCAATTAGGTAAATAGTCTTGATAACTCAAGATACTTGGAATATAAAAGAGTTCAAATCTGATATTTTAAGGGTGGATTTAGAATAAAGACAAAAAAACAAAGTAAAAAGATACTGAAATTAATTGCCAAATTCAGATAATAACCTATACACACACTTATATAATGGAGCAAAATTGAAATCTGATATAAAATCTCACACATATATAGACGCAACTGCTAATTTAATAAACTGAGCATCTAAAACCATTTACATTCTGGAAAATAAAACGAAAATACATAGAATAAAAATTAACTTATTTTACAACCTTAGTTAAAAACCTAACACTTAAGAAAATGCCTTCTTTAATCAAAACACGTGACACTAAAAAGAGCGAAATCATACACACCAGATTAAAATTTTGTAATCTTTGCATCCCCGAAGCAGTAAAAAATAATCACTTCTCCTAAATCCACAATAAACACTAAGAAACAATTATCTCTCCAATACAAATACAAAATAAAGGTAAAATACAGCCAATTTGAAATAACATGGATAATTTAACATTAGATAAGAAAAAAAGAAATAATACCTACTGCATATTACCATTTACCAAGTATACTCAATCATACCATATTCCCTTATATTTAAGCTTTTATATACATCATGAATCTTTCAATCAACTAAATTGACTATTCCTCTTTTTAAATAACTCTTTCTTCATATTAAACGAGTAACATCATTACATGTTACATGCAAAATCCTTGCTCTGGAATTCTGCATTTAGAAAACACCATTCAATATTATTTAAATACTTATATTTATCTATATGTAACACTATTCGGAACCCCCTTACTCTATCATTCTAATTAATAAACTTCATAGTAAATCATTAGTTTTCAATATGTTTCTGGACACCCTTCTACAATATACATTGAAATAAAAATTCGATTCACTCAGCCAGGACTCATCTTATGTACCGCAGCACAATCTTCTTTTCGTCTGCGAAATTGCGATCCCGTACAATTTATTAAATACATCCTAATATGAACTTGCTAGACTTTAATATAAAAAATCAAATAATATTATTTAAAATACTTCTGTCTAAAATTATCTTAAAACTCTTATTTTTAATATAATAGAATGACCCTAGGTATTTTAAATAATATTATTATAATTCTGGAGTCTTTATCTTTTAGCTTCATGATATATAGTTCATAATATGATATTATTCAACCTACCTTATTACTCTTCAGCAATAACGTATTCATTTAAGATTTCATAAAATATTTATAGTACTTTGTAGGTTATGATATTATATAGTTTTATTACTAAAAAATGTCTACGCCTATAAACAATTTTATAATTTGATATATTAAATTTAAAAAAAAATAATTTGTCAGCCGATAATTTTGAATAATTTGATTTTTAACTCTGATTTAGGCACAACTATCTTAATGGACAATCCCACTCTTTCCACTTACGCATTCTATAATTCCATCACTTATATAAACTTCCCTCCCACTATATCCATTTGACTGATATATTTTAGCTGCGAGTTGTTTGTCGCGCTTAATTCAGTTATATATGTATCGCCCGCTATACTAAATATAACTTGAGCTACGACTGTTTTCTTAATTTTTACTCTTTTTTCTCTTTCTGTCTCCAATCTCTCTTATTTAATCACTTAATTATATGAATAAGATTTTTTTTCTTCACATTTTTCTCCTCATTTAATTAGAGACACAGAAAATATACCTAAACGTTTTTTTAATATACTGTTTATTTAAAAGTCTCTAAACTGTTTACTTTATTTTATTTTTGTTGCTAATGACTTTCCTCGAAAATTCATAGATTAAAGAAATTACATTTAATTGTATTCTTTGTTCAAATAATACTTTTATTTCTTTTCAAAAATTATATTTTTCTGAACGAAATTTATTTGTTTGTTTTGTTTGTTTGTTTTTGTTATACGCCATATCAACCCTTTTCAAGTTATTTAATACCGAATCCATTTTGAAGAACAATTTTTTAATAGAGTATGTTTGTTTTTGTTTTTTAATCAGTTTCTATTTAACCCATAGTTGCGACCCTAACAGGTACTACCACTCCGAGTCAGAGTGGACCTGGGAGCAATGGCAATTAAAGGGTGTCTCCACACTCCACAAAGCCCGCAAGTTGAGGCCTCACCATCGAATATAGTTTAAGGTCATATCCAGGACCTGAACGAAATTTAAATGTAAAAACTATAATTTTTATTTAACTCTATTGTGTATATTGAGCAATTCTTATTTGGTTGGGATTATCTCATATAAAGTGACTTTGTCTATCTGCGGAATGGCGTCCATTAAACCACTCTGACAACTTTTGGTTTTCAGACTTGAAGTTTGCTATGTGTTATATTTAGACTTGTAAAACGTAATCGATTTGGATTTTAGTCAGAGAGTGTCGTGAAATGTTCTACGCATACGCAAATATATATTTATATATTTAACTGGGTTAATTTGAAATTGTATGTACATATTGCTGACTAACATGGTTACTGCGAAAAAAAATGTTTCGGTTCAAACTTATGGAACCCAAGTCATAGTTTATTTTCTTTAGAATGACTACTTCTGCTATTTTAGTACAATACAATAATCAATAAAAGAATTGGCACTATAAAAATACATACAAAATCTCCATAAATTAAAATATCATATTGTAGCGTATTTTACGATCGTGCTCGTAAGTAGATAAACACGAGTACAATTGTTTTTTCCGTGATCATTTGATTAATTATTGCTTTATCAAGACTATTACGCATTCGTTTTATGATCTGATATATTTGATAATACTTATATTTTCCTATTTTGATTTTTCTAATATGTATATATGTATATGTTCATATGTATTATATACTGTCCCCCCCACAAAAAAGTTTATTTAGTATGCATTCTCTACCATATATATATATATATATATATATATATATATATACATATATATGTGTGTGTGCATGTATATATGGTTTTGAAACACCATTAATTACATATATATGTATATATATGTATATATGTATATATATATATATATATATATATATATATATATATATTACCCAAAATACATAGTCTTGTTATATTTGTTCACTTCTGGAATTTACTCTCTTGATAAAGCCAACACAATATTACGCGAAACGTTGATTTTATCTCATACCATCAGATTTATTTTATCAGTTTTATCTTGAGTATTTCAAATTGTTCCATTTGTACAAGTTGCTCTATAATATATATATATATATATATATATATAATTATTTACTATCATAATTATCAAATATATATATATATATATATATACGTGTGTGTATGTGTATGTGTGTGCATATAGAGAGAAATAGATAAAGAGAGAGGGATATATACGCATACATATATATATATTTTAGTATATGTGTATATATATATTTGTGAGTTTATAGTGAGATATAGATAGAGAGATGGCTATATATGTGTGTGTGCGTGTGTGTGTGTGTGTGTGTGTGTGTGTGTGTGTGTTGTATATATAGTAGATATATATGCGTGCGTGTGTACCTGTCTATGTAATTTATTTCTATTATATTTTCCAGAGTTCAAGTCTAACTATTCCGGTCAAACCTATGACGATGACATTTCTTACCTTGAATTTTAACATATGCTTTTGTTAGACATTAACTGTCTTCATCCTCAGTCTATTCTTTTTAATTCTTGGATGCTATAAACTTCAAAGGCGGCTCCCATAACCTCGACTCTCTGTTATATATATATATATATATATATATATATATATATGTATATATATGTATGTATGTATATAAGATAAAAATTACAATTAAATTTACCAAAATGATCCAAGATGGTAAAATTAAAGTATATTATGAATATTAAAGAATTGATATTTATAAAGTTATCTCAGCCAGATGTAAAAGCTCGATAAAACCAAATAGAAGTTCGAGCTTATGATACGAGCAAACAGTTAATAAAATATGTTAAAATAAAACAATTTGAAATGAGTTAAAAACACATTTAATCTGAAAAGGAAACACCCTTTTCCTCACCATATTCCCTTTGCTTCACTTTTTTGTTATCAAGTAAGATCTTTGACTTACTTGTTGTTTCATCAAATACTTTTGCATGCAAAATCCGATCCCGCATTTTGCTAATTCCTACCCTCTGATGTGAAGGAGAGTATTTCTTCGAAACTCCGCGGATTAAGGACTATCCACTTATCTAGTGTTTCCTTTTCAGATTAAATATGTTTTTAACTCATTTCAAATTGTTTTTAACATGTTTTATTAACTGTTTAGTCGTATATATGTATATATATATATACATATATATATAACAGAAGGGAATTATATATATATACATATAAATGCAAAGATGTATACATATATATAATATATATTATATATATAATATATATATAATATATATATATATAAATACCCCTCTTGATTAAAGTATCGTAGGTTTGCAACAACAGATACAACAAACAAATTCAATTCATCCAGCTCATTAGCCATTATCTGATGTCGCTTTCAAACACCATTATGAACGCATTTACTCATGATAATAAAATGCTACCCTGCATCTAATGAGCAGCACCATTTCAATCGCAACATCTTTAGAGGAAGGAATCCCTATTTTTCTCTTAAAATATTTAGTCCTACCACCGCTACAATTTTTATCGGGACCAATTTTATAAATTCCACAGATACTGTGATTATACCTATCTTAACTTGCTCATAGATACATAGAAATGCCATATTCTTACCAATATTCAATTAATAAATAATTAAGTCTCCCTTACCAAAGTCGGTCTATTTTGATTGGCTAATCTCTGATAATTCTCAAAAACAAACTGCGCGTACATTTGTGATGCTCCAAAACTACGCATTACATATGTATGTTTATATTGACGAGTTTAGCTCCCAAATATTTGCTACATGTATATTACTTTTTTTCAAAACACATCTACAAAACCATCACCGACATCTCTGACGACGACGACAACGACAACGCCATCAAAACATTAACAAATCCGAGTTCTTTTACCATAAAAGACACTGCGTGTACACGTTTGATGTTTAAAAACTACGCATTTTATATCTATTGAGGAGTTTAGTTTACGAATTTTATATTCAGATTTTTCCTTAACATAAAAATAAACAACGCCGACGTCTTCGTCAAAACATCAACAACGTGTACATTGATGATGTTCCTATTTACTTACATCCCATGAGAGTACAGTTAGACACAAGGTCGATTTTTCATGTGGAGAAAATCCAGCTCCCCAAAAAGAAGGATTCTGGATAAAAATTTGTCTCAGTCATGAGGTATTTCTCCCCCACTGATCAAGAACAGAAAAGATGAAGCGTAGCATCAGAACAGATACTACACTGTCCTCTTAGTTCACTGTGGTATTTCAAAACGACGCATTTCATATGTAATTATATATGTAAGAGTTTAGCTTCCAAATATTGGCGAGTTTTATACTAAGATTATTCTAACAAATAAAAAAAAACACAACGACGACATCTTCGCCATAAATAACTTTGAGAGGTTAGCTCGCAAATATTTGCGTTTTTTATACCGAACGAAATATAGGGAAGATTCAATTAAACAAACATTCTTTGTCAACGATTTTATTTACGCTACACAATTCATTAATAAAATTCAGCATTTTTTTGGATCGGAGCAAATCATTAGGAAGTATACTCGATTAATTAGAAGCTAAACTCTTCAATATATAAATATATATGAAATGCGTCGGTACTTCTCCACGATAAATGCATGTCGTCCACGGGCGCCAGTGTCTGCTATTATACTGGGCCGGTAGTGGCTCCCACGTACACTGCACTGATGATTCCTGAAGGATGAAACACTAGTGTATATAACTTTTAAAAAGAATTATTTATAATTATATATATATATATATATAATTATAAATAATACAAAAGTTTATATATATATTACATATATACACTATAAATTTGGGTTTTTTTTTGTGTTTATATTCATATTAAAACCCGTTTATTTCTATTTATTAAAGCGGCAACACCGGTTAACGGGTCCCGCTAGTTATTTATAAGAATGTTTTTTTTTTTTTTTTTTTTTTTTATGAGAGACTAACAAACTAATAATTTTACATTGTTCGCAAGTTGTATATGACTCAGCCCTTGAATCAAAGGAAAACTATTTCAGAAATCGGATTCTTTAAAATGTAACAGAATTTCGAGTCTATTTGTTGTATCTTTGTAGAAAATTGCCTAAATTTATTTAAGAAGCGGAGGTAAAGGTTTTTCTTTTTACTTAGGTGTAACCTCATTTTTTGAACAATAAAAAGGCTGGGTATATTTTTTCTTGTCTAACAAACTAAATATATATGTGAGCCCTATATATATATTTTTTTTTTATTACATTTTCACCCCAAACAAGGCACATTGCCACTCAGGTGTAGGGGGCTACTATCAGGGTCAGCAACTACGGGGGCACTATGTAGGGATTTGGGCAGCAAGATGTCGGTTCACGTTGCACTTGAACTTCTGCATGTCAGTACAGTTAGGGACGCATGATCCTGGAATGGAATTCCAGAGTCTAGCGGTTCTGGGGAAGAAACTACTGGAGTAGAAGGATCTTTTGTATCTAGGGATCTCTACTGTGTGGGGGTGGGATTTAGCTGCCTGTCGGGTTTGTCGAGGGTGTCTGCGACGTGGGGGCACAAGTGTCTGCAGTTCGTCAGAGCACTCACCATTAAAATACTTGTAGAACAAGCAGAGGGATGCAACGTTTCGTCGATGGGACAGGGGCTGAAGCTTAGATGCCAGTTCAGGGCCTATCAGATTGGTGACTCTTTTTTAAACCTTGTCTAGGAGCGAGAGACTAGTAGTAGACGCACCAGCCCAGATGTGACAACAATACTCCATACATGGGCGAATGCTGGCCTTATAGAGATGCAGGATACTTTCAGGTGTCAGTAGTTTTCTAGCACGGTAGAGAGAGCCTACCTTTTTGCAGCGGCCCTGGCAATGTTTTCAATATAATTGTTCCAGCTCATGTTTCCTGAGAACGTTAGGCCAAGCAGTTTGAAAGATGTACTCTCAGACAGGGAGTCACTGGCCATTGCTATTGGTGGCAGAGAAGGTTTCTTGTAGTTATTGAAGGAAACCAGTTTGGTTTTGGCAGCATTGAATGTGACCATCCATTTATGTCCCCATTCCACTACAGATTGGAGGTCATCCTCTAGTGTTTTTGCCATTTCTTTAGATATGTGCTCATTTGTTTTCCTGTCATGCCTTTTATAGAGTGTAGTGTCATCAGCATATATACCCATCTCAGAGGCAGTTTTGTCGGGGAGGTCATTAATAAATATCAGGAACAATAGAGGTCCAAGAATAGACCCCTGAGGCACTCCCGCATTTATATCACACTGTTTAGATGTTCGACCGTCGAGGACAACCTGGATTGTTCTCTTGTCTAAGAAGGATTCAATTATGCTAAGTATTCTACCAGTGATACCGTATGATTTAATTTTCCCGAGGAGACCCTTGTGCCATACCCTGTCAAAAGCCTTAGATATATCTAGAGCTACGTGAAACCTTGTTTATGTTTTTGTGGTATATTATACAGACTTTTTGTTTGATGATTGCGTGAATAATATATGCGGTTATATAGTTCTATTTAATTTCTTATTGATATCATTTAAAACATTTACTTCTGAATTCTTAATTTTAGTTATTGAAACGTATCGCTACAATTTATATTGCGCTAGGAATTACCCACAAGTATGATCAATGTCCCACAGTGAAAGGAACTCTCGTTTCACATAATGTCAATACTTTCAAGTTACTTCTGGTATTTTTAATATCATATTGTTTTTCGTTGTTTTATATTCTCTTTTAAATTAATTAATCAATGGGTGCAGATAATAGAATCTTCGCTTTTTTTTCTGTTTTCGAAAAACATTATCCTATTGATCACTCCTAGTTACGTAGAAAAACAAAGTTGATTTAAAAATATATATTACCGCAAATTTACCTTTTTTCATCATATTTCTCTTCAGTTTCAATGTCCATACATTTAAAGCTATCTCTTTATACGCAAAGCCGTCTTTCAAGACCTAACAAACAATCATAAATCAGAGTCTATTTTTAAAGACTCTTTTCGAAGGCAGTCAACGATAGGTACTTCTGCTAGTTTGTATGATCAGATCTCTCCTCATCTTAATTCTGGACTCACAGCAATAAATTATATACGAGCTGAATTAGCCCGATATATATTTGTTCTTAGGAAATTGGATATGAGTCAAGTGAAATATCTTAAAATATAAATGTTAAAATACTGCTGTATAAAGACGTATCTACATGCACAAGCCTTGATTCATATATATGGATGAAGTACCATATCTCTCTCTCTCTCTCTATATATATATATATATATATATATATATATGTGTGTGTGTGTGTGTGCTTGTGTGTGTGCGTGTGCGTGTGCGTGTGTATGAAAGATTTCATAAGAATCGATGTCATCCATATAAATAATGTTTTATGTTGTGATATATATATATATATATATATATATATATATATATATATATATATATAAGGAGGAAGTCAATGGAAGAAGTATATTGTGTAGTTATATCTACGCAGCTTGTAATTTTCGTCGGTACATTCATTCACCGAAAACATCGACCAATTCAATAATCAAGAGTCGGCTCACCCAAACGTGTAATCTATGGCAGATGGCAGTACTCAACTTCTCCGCTGAGAACAGCACTTCCATTGTCTGAAACGTACTCTCGTTAAATTGAAGAGCGTGTCCTTCTGTCACATCCAACGACAGAACGGTCTAGTGCTTTTGCCACTCGTGTCGAAAATCTGAGACGTTAATCGATTTTTTTCTTTTCTTTCTGACTTTCAATGCAAAAGTTCAGAAGAAAATAGGTTGATGATGTCGAATATACAACCAACATTTTCCGCCTTACAATAAAACCGGGTTTTAGTCAACATCTGGGTACTTGTTCTTTTTCTCTGCTAAAAAGCTATCGTCTAGAATGCAGCTTAAGGCTTGTTTTTTTCATTTTTCATTCTTTTTTCACGATATATTTGATGTACAGTTCGGATTCTTTTCTTTAAACAACTCTCATATATTTCACAACATTTTCCCCCGTTAATATATATATATATATATATATATATATATATATATATATATATATATATATATATATATATATATATACTAGCAGTTCAGCGCAGCTTTGCTCGGGACCTATGTCTTGTTCATAACTTTATGTGCATAGGTATATATATATATATATATATATATATATATATATATATATATATATATATATTAACGAGGGAAAATGTTGTGAAATATATGAGAGTCTATTTTTAAAGAATCTTTTCGAAGGCAGTCAACGATAGGTACTTCTGCTAGTTTGTATGATCAGATCTCTCCTCATCTTCAGAGGATATCTTCCTAGCGGAAACAATATGTAAATTAATTCTGGACTTACAGCAATAAATTATATATGAGCTGAATTAGCCTGATATA
Organism: Euprymna scolopes; assembly: GCF_053919585.1. Taxonomy (NCBI): domain Eukaryota; kingdom Metazoa; phylum Mollusca; class Cephalopoda; order Sepiida; family Sepiolidae; genus Euprymna; species Euprymna scolopes. The sequence continues at coordinate 30,409,008 of NC_136500.1, forward strand.
GGAAATTGGATATGAGTATATATATATATATATATATATATATATATATATATATATATATATATATATATATATATAGCCCGATATAGGAAATTGGATATGAGTATATATATATATATATATATATATATATATATATATATATATATAAATGTAACTCTTGGTTCGTTCGCAATTAATAGTCTAAAAAAACCACTGGACGTATGACTTCCACGTTTTGGTATAATATGTTTACTATATCTATGTGTGTGTTTATATATTTCTTTTTAAATATGACATTATGCTTAATTTTTCTATGATAAATAGGTGGTTTTCTTTGTACCGATACGCCATTTTTTTTATTTAGGGACAATTATCTATTACCGCTTTCTGTCACGTGACCAGTGTTTCCAATTTAGCGGTTTTCCTGCTAGATCTGGAGATTTCGTTTTCAATCTAGCGGGGAATTCTAGAAAATCTAGAGAAATTTCGCACCCACATACCCGCAATTTTAGATTAAAAATAAAGAAAGGCGCTTGAAAATACTTTAAAACATAAAATAAACTCATTCATGTAAGTAAAAAATGTAGCATTTATTGCCTTTGGTAACAATTATTTATGTATTATTTGTTTTGTTTTTCACCTTTTTATCGGCTAACCATTCTTAAATCTCGCTATAAAATCGATTTTTCCAAGTACATTTTAGGTGGGGGGCATTCCAACCTCCGAAGTTTAGTTTAAAATACGATCTAAGCAACCCCGCTTAATTTACAAGTATTTAGTCGAAAATTGTAAAAAGAAAGAAACAACAGCAAAAAAAACTGATACCAATACAGTAGAATTTAATTATCTACCAACCTAAATACTTTTAACATGCTAAAACGAAGTTTTTGTTTTTTTATTTTTCTAATTTCAAAATATGTTGCACCATTATTGTGATGTTTAGTTTGCAGTATATTTCAATTTAACTTTTATTATAAAAAAGTTTGAGTTTATGATTTGTTTCTTGCAAAAAAAAATACCTTATCTGAGAAAACAGGTAAAACTAGCTGATAAAATATGTAAGCCTTCTAGGGAGCTAACCGTTTCAATATAATTCCAGAAACATATAGTGAGAAAACACGGAACATTTTATATATTGAATATACTATATTTATAATTTTTTATGGTAGGAAGTTAAAATATGGAGTTTTTTTGGGGGGGTGAATTAGCGATTTTTGAAAATTTCAGACGATAAAAGCTAAAAATCTAGCGATTTTCTGGAGATTTCTTTCTCCTGATCTTGCGGGATTTTTTAAATCTCAGCTGCCAACACTGCATGTAAAGGATATTTTGGTCTCACCACTACACAGAATGTGTTTACAATATCGGTAAATTTTCAGTGGGTTTAATCACATGATTATTGATAATGTAATCATGTGATTGAAATTTGATTTAAATTAACTACACGTGGTCACTTTCCTATCAAATATTCATCGAAAAATGGTAGGTACAGACAAAATGAATGCCGACGCTCAAAGTGTATAAACATTTTGACCCCTCCCTTTACTTAAAAATTCACCAAAAATCAGGAAATTAACCAATTTTAATGGGAATTTCAGTAATTTTTACTTAACTCTTAAGGAAAATATTCTATTTTGTTTAAACAAAAAACACCTTTACTAAAGTTATGGTTTTCAGTAGTAAATAAAAAACGCAAGAATTTATTTTTGCTTTTTTTATATAAATAAAGCATCGTAATTTGTAACAATAAAAAATAATTTTTACAGGAACATTACGACAACTCGAAGAAAAATGAATTTCTGACATACTATTCAGGAAATTAAAGATTCAATTAGGTTCCTATTTCAGTCACCTAAATCATTTAGGGTGAAATGAGTTAAGGAATTTATAGCCAAACCTAAATATTTTTTTTTGTTTAAAAAAATAGCATTAATACAGTAAGTTATGTAAAATTTGCATAGAATGCTCTGCTTTACGGTTGTTGTAAAAATGGAACGGAAATTTGAATTTCGTTCCCTTTTAAATTCGGTACATTTTTACATTACGCCCAACTCATCGTTCACTTTCGACACGTCAACTTTTATAGCTTTTCGGGTATGCTGGCAAGGTTAGGGGTGTCTATTCCTAAATCCGTTCTAACATGGGTAGATTAGTAGGTGTGTCAGAAATTTCGTAAAAAATAGTGAATAATTCCACCCCGTCTTTCCAAGCTTATAACTCCTTGAAAAATGTTACTTAAGCCCTAATTTTTTTTTCAATTAAAGGAGCAAGGACCAGGGTTTCATTAAAAAAAAACAAAAAGACAAACAAAGTGTTTTTAAAAAGGGTTTAAACTTCGGACTTTACAGGTAAATTTCTAAAAACACTACTTTTTTGTTTTAAATTTGAAAATATTGAGTTCGTAAAATTCATTACTGTTTTTAAAAAAATATATTTTTATTACTTGTAAAACAACTTTAATAGTTTATTTCGGAAGTATAATTCATAAAGAAAATAAACAACCCAATTTTATTCGCAGTTTCGTGATAGGGATGTCAAAAATTCCTACAAAAATTCTGATACATCTACTAGATTGGAGTGTTTATTCGTTGAAAACGTACCCGACAACCTATAAATGTCGACATTTATTGACCTTTTCTCTTCAATTTGTGATATATAACACTTTGGTGAGTAAATTAATTATTTACTTTTTAATAGACATTTCAAAATGGGAGGTGTGAATTATTCGACCCCCTGTCTTTCCAAGCTTATAACTACTCGAAAAATGTAATTCAAACCCTAATTTTTTTCAATTAAAGGAGCAAGGACCAAGGTTTCATTAAAAATAACAAAAGAAAAAAAAACCACGTGGTTTAAAAAAAAATTCGAACTTTACACGTAAATTTCTAAAAAAACACTACTTTTTTGTTTTAAATTTGAATATATTATTTATTGGCCTTTTCTCTTCAATTTGTGGTATATAACACTTTGTTGAGTAAATTAAGTATTTAGTTTTTAATAGACACTTTAAAATGGGGGCGTGAATTTAAAAAAAACTTTTGTCTAAAATAGTATATTCGATTTATTGGAAAGAGCATAAAATTTCACATTGATCCTGAAAATATCGTAAAAATAGAATCAATAGAAAAATGTTGATAGATTTTTAAAGTTTAAAAATTGAAAAATATTGAGTTCGTAAAATTCATTACTGTTTTTAAAAAATATATTTTTATTACTTGTAAAACAACTTTAATAGTTTATTTTGGAAGTCTAATCCATAAAGATAATAAACAACCCAATTTTATTCGCAGTTTCGTGATAGGGGTGTCAAAAATTCCTACAAAAATTCTGATACATCTACTAGATTGGAGTGTTTATTCGTTGTAAACGTACCCGACAACCTATAAATGTCGACATTTCCAATGTTTATGGTAAGCTGGACTTATGTAAAAAAAATAACAAAAAGATATACCAAACTGACTTTTAGGTTAAAAATGGAATTTTATTTCCCTTTCGTTATTAACTTTTTTTTAATATTTTGTGTTTTATATACATAAAGTACAATTGTTGAATGTTACTGTTTTGATTGTACTCGTTTGGGGGGCACAATTAAAAAATTAAGAAAGATTAAAACGGAGCGAAATTTAAGTTTCCGTTCCATTTTTACAACAACCGCAAAACAGCGCATACTCAGCAAGTTTTATCGTAATTTATAAGCATAATGTTCAAACACTAAATCAATATTTTATTTATTTTTCTGCATAATTAATGATGGAAGTATTTTTCTGTTTATTTTCTGAACATCTGTTAAAAAATAATAATTTGTACATTCTCTTGAAAAAAAGAATCAAACTTTTCTCTACATTCACATAACTATTTACAGTGTTCATGCAAAGCATTCATCTGTTTTTTTTTTTTATATAATAAAAATTCCGTTTTCAAAGAGAAACGTTTACTGCCAAATTTTTTTTTAAAAAAGTGAAAGTTATCCTGAAAAAAAAACTTTCACCTAACAATTTATGGTAAAAAATTAATCTTTTTTTTTTTGGGGGGGGGGGAAATAACAACTAATGTAATTAAAAAAATTGCAAAAAATAATAAAAGTAAATGAACGAACAAAATGCAATTTTTCTTGAGGAATGTGTTCCATTTTAACAAACTGAGCCACAGCAAAGCGTGGCCGGGTACAGTTAGTATATATATATATATATATATATATATATATATATATATATATATATATATTAAAAAGTTTGATTATGTCCATATAATATATATCTTTAATTTCAAGTGTTTAGACCCAAAATCGGCACTGGAGTTTGGTAGAGTTTGCAAAGGTTTACTCTTTCAACTTGGACCTCTTGGCAGCCAAATTTTCGCCCAAAAACTTTCTGTATGTCTAAATACCCTTTATGTAAAATTTCAAATGTTTAAACCCATAATTCGATAAATAGTTTGCTAGAGACCGCCAAGGTCAAATATTTTAAAAACCTACTAAAAAGCTGGAATACGCTTTATGTAAAGATTTAAATGTTAAGACCAAAAATTAGCTGAAAGGTCAATTTTTTAAACTTTGACCCCAATTTTCACCTCTTTACATTTATTGTTTTGGACTCACATTATATTAAAAAGTTTTATCCATGTCCAAGGAACCTACATTTCAAGTTTCACGTGTTTAGACCCAAAATTGGCGGAGAAGTTTCGTCGAGTTTTCACAAAGTAAAATCGTTGAACTTTTACCCCTTGACAGCAAAGTTTCTGGCTGAAACCCGATTAAAAAGATTTTCCCAAATCTCAATACTCCTTATGTCAAATCTAGAGTGTGGAGACAACAGATTGTCTTAGTACTTTGCTGGGAAAATGTACACAGACAGATTGAGAATTTCACTTGGCAGCGCAAATTTTCGACCCAAACCGACTAAAAAGCTTGCCCTATCTTTGAATACACTTTATGTGAAATTTCAGTTGTTTAGACCAGAAATTAGCTAAGTAATTTGGTAGAGACAACGAAGGTCAATATTTTTTCTACTTTGACCCCAATCTTTACCTCTTAACATTTATATTTTTGTGCTCAAATCAAATTAAAGGGTTTTATCTATGTCTAAGGAACCTACTTGTAAAATTTCAAGTGTTTAGATCCCAAATTGGCGGAGCAGTTTGTTAGAGTTTTCAAAGGTCAAATCGTTGAACTTTGACACCTTGACAGCCAAATTTCTGGCGGAAAACCGATGCAAAAGATTATCCCAAATCTCAATATTCCTTTATGTTAAATATCGAGTCTCTAGACTGAAAATTGATAGAGTTATTTAGTCGGTAAATTTACACAGACACACACACAGACATGTTTACTTATATATATATATATATATATATATATATATATATATATATATATATATATATATATATATATGCGTGTGTGTGTATATATATATATATATGTATGTATATTAAGACATCAGCTCAAAAAAGTAAATATAACGAGAGAGAGAGCATACAAAAGAATAACAAATTAGCTATATATTAGATCGAGAAATAAGTTCATGCTTATTTTTAATATAGATTTACAAATAATATCTTTTATTTATATATCATTTTAAAGAGCGTTTTTGATCTAACGATTTTAATGACACTCGTTTTAAAACAATTATCTTCTTTCCATAACGTTGTATACAAGATGGATAAAAAAGCAAATTTTCGCAATTTTCTTATTTCAATTCAAGCTAGGCCGAAATACTGCTGAAACAACTCGTGATATTAACGAAGAATTTGGCACATGAACCACTATTGAACACACAGTACGATGGTGGTGTATGAAATTTCGTGGTGGCGACGAATTTTTTATGTGATGAGCGTAGTGGTCGAAAACGATTAATTAGAAGTGTTAGTTGATAGCAATCCACGTACAACTGTTCGAGGACTTGTACCCGAATTAGATTTCCACCCACGTGAGAAAGATTAAAAGACCAAACACTTGATAATTGCGTTTTTCGTGATAAATTGAACGACAACCAAAAGTAACGACGTTATGAATTCTTTTTATATAACAAGAAAAAAACTGTTATTCGACTGGGTTCTGACAATGAAAAATGACTTCTTTACGACAACCGGCGACGCTCAGCTCGGTGGTTAGACACCGACGAAGCTCTACAGTTCCATAAAACATCCCGTAGCCAGAGTTCAATTAAAAGAAGGTCACACTTACTGTTTTGTGGTCTGCGATTGGTCTCATCTATTACAGGTTTTGAATGCAGGCGAAACTATTACGGCGGAAAAGGCGCCAACAACAACCGGAATTAGTCAACAGAAAAAGCCCAATTCTCATCCCCAACAATGCCCAACCGCACGTTGCAAAAACAACTCTGCAGAAGTTGAACGAATTGCCTGATTCGCCACACTCTCCAAACCTCTCACCTGCCGACTACTACTTTTTCAAGCATCTCGACAACTGCGTGCGAAATGCTTAAAAATATCTAAGCGATATCAAACACCTTCTTCAGAGACTCCATTGTCACCAGAACACGCGATGCTTACGTTATTAGCATAAATACACTTGTTTTGCGTTGGCAAAAGTGTGTACATTTCGACGGCGCTTATTTCGATCAATATTTTTGTTTCAGTCGAGATATGTTCATCTGAATTTAAAAGTTAAAAACCACAATATCTTTCCATTCAACCTGATATCAAAATCCATATTTTTATTTATCTTAACAATCATGGCTTTTTAACATATCAAAACACCAGTGTATTTTACAAACTTGTTTTGTGATGTAAAACAATAAATATATTTACGTTAATATTGAATGTTCCTTATGTATAACGATCAGAAAAATATTTCTTTAGGAAACAATAAGCATGTAATGAGAAAGTGAAGCAAATAGAAAAACTCGCATCGTGTGTTTATTTAAGCATCTTCCTCATTAGTGGGAAGCTAATTATGTACTTATTTTACTATGGGTTTATAAACAAAAAGGTATTTTAATCTATTCTCAAGTAAAACTTATTGCATATTGCATGTTAATTGATGATTAGATGTTTGATGGCTTTATTAATATTTACGTTGTTGGTCCAAAACTACATTACTCTTTACGTTAAATGTATATCCTATTTAGGCGTTGTCATCTTTATTTATGGGAAAAACTATCCTATCATGTATTAGTCGTATAATCTAAAATTATGTAGTATAAACATTTAAAAACATAAGTATGTTATGGAATAGCTCACCAATGCTAGGTAGAAAGTATTTATTCAGTGATATATCTATCTATCTATCTATCTATCTATCTATCTAATTATCTATCTAGTGAAGTAAAAAACAGAGATTGAATCGTGGGGAAAAAATAAGTTCAGCGAGCATTCAGGCACAGAAAGGATCAAAGGTAAGTTGTACCGACATTATGCGAGCAGGGACAGAATATGACGTGTTACGTGTTCCAGTTTGAGCAAGTTTAGTTGAATGGAGCCGAGACGCCGAACAAGCAAGATAGGTTAAGAGGTTCTTCCCAAAGATCGTCGGTGACTGTGTCTGCTGACAGGATGCCTGGGAGTGAATAAACTATATAAAAATACACATCGGCTTGAATTAATTACTTGAAGCGTCTTTGTTACAACAGGTTCCGGTTTTCCACAAGGACGGTTGGTGAATCCCCAGAAGCGGCCAGCAGCACACAAGTATTTCGTCATGCGGATGCGTATTATACCACGGCCACCGATATAGGCGTGATTATACACACGCGCATACGACCTTTAGACGAGTCATGGGTCGTTAAGTAAATAGACATTAAGGGATCTGAAGGCGATAGTCCATTAAATATTCTGTTAGATCACATACAGTTAGGTAAGATAATGCACAACAAGTATACATAAATAAATATATATTGTCTATTATAAGCTATTTAGATTTACTCATAGAGGAGGAATTCATAAGTTAATTCGTATTAGAAGAGTTTATCATACCACACTCATTGTTTTCATTTCACACAGTCCCAAGGGACATAACCCGTGTAAACATATATCAAAATGATAAATGCTATAAAGTTAACTATATTTTACATATTAGGTTGCTCATATAAGAGCTTTCTTTTTCACAATATACCTAGATTGTATATATAGATTACTTTTGTTATAAAAGATTTTAACCAGCTTTTATTTTTAATTATATACTGGCGTTGGGTATATTATGTCTAAATCCATGTTGCTTGATTTTTTTTTCCGTTTACAATAAACACCAGTATCAATATTTTACATAAAAATCGTTAAAAATTTAATCGATAAAAAGGCTTACCTTTACAATACACACGCCCGTAACAGTTTTGTTTTATTTCCATTTTTAATCTACCGAAAGACAATACAAAAAAATAAATCATTTTTAGGGTGTGCTCAGTTCCTAATAAAACCTTCTCGCAAAGCTATTCATCATATATGAAATGCTCATCTGTTTAATTATTTGTTATTTTTTTTAAGATAATTTTACTAATTGTGGTTAATTCCTATTTTAGTGACCTAATGACCTAAATTCCTTAGAATGAAATAAGTTTGGGAATTTACACCCAAACAATTTATTTTAACTTAAAAAGTAACAATAAGACATTAGGTTAAAATAAGTTTCAGTGTGAAACCATCACAAGCTTCTCATTATGTTGTATTAGAAACGGAGCGACGCCTAAAATGTTTAACTATTTAATTTTTGCCATTTGTTTTATGCAAATATCTGGTAGATAAGCGACTAATAATCCGCTTAAAATATTGAAAAGAAAACACAGCAAAAAAAACATCTCCCAACCATACCGGCAATAATTCGATATTCTTTTAAGTGTAGTCAATAAGCGGGATCGATTTACGAGAACTGTGTTTTAGAAATCCTTAAATATTGAATTTTCTGCATTTTGTTTGGATACTCATTAAGATTAGTTTCGAATCTCTAAAAGTTCGTATCGCTTAATTTGAAAAAAAAAAAGACGAAAATAAAGAATATACATCAGGGGTGTTCATTGTACACGTCAGTCAATAAAAAGAGTTCTTCGTCGTTTATATTAACGAAATCCGAGAGGCAAAAATTTTTTTTTTTTTTTAATTAAAAATATTGATAACTACTTATAGTTTTTGTCAGTTTCAACAATATGTAATGTAATTTCCCTAGTTATCATGTCACAATTAGTTAAGTATTTCTGGAATATTATATAAACCTTCTTTTCCATGATTCAACGAAAAAATGATTTCGGGATATATTTGTTCCGTACGTAGCATGTGACGTAAGCACAAAGGAAATAGCTAACATTTCCATTTTCTTTAATAATTAATTTTCTACCGTATAGTTTTCCGTAATTTTTGGATATTTTCATCCTGCTAAATAGAAATTTACTAAATACTATTAGTTTCACTTAAAAATTAATATTTCAATTTTCGAATTTCCCTGCAATACAACGAAGCGCCAAAAAAGCTTAGAAATATTATGATTTATATTTATTATATTTGAAAGCAATAGTTTCCTTAAAAATTTGTGTGAATATAAGCATATTTATTTGAATAAAAAAACAAGTTTGCCAAACTAGTCATTTTTTAACACTTATCATACAAAATCCTTACATTTTTTTACTTTTCATAATTTCTTCTGAATTATCATTGGTTTCCACTTACTTTGTTGGTTTATTCTTTAAAAAGGTTTCATTTCACATTGTTTTTTATCGATTTATTATTTATAATACTTTCATGCAAAAAACATCAGCTAATTTTTTTTAATTTAACATTTTTCGGTGCGTGCTCACATACATGTTCATAGTAAATTTAAGCCTTCATATTTTTCTCACTATCAACCTCAGGAAAATGAGCATCAGCGAACGCGCATTGAATGATTTCCATTTTAATTTAACATTTATACCATTTTAATTTAACATATTGCACTTCAAAATTCGCTTGACTTTCGCAATAACCCTCAACAATTCGCAGGGACTATTTTTATCTTTGTGTGACTTACATTTACAACCTCATCGCTACTTGCAGAAGCAAGTACATGTTGCGTGTTCTAGAGACGACAAAACAGACAATCTTTATATCTGCACAGAAAATGGAACACCACATATTATTGTGTAGCCAAAAGTATTGAGAACATAAACATATATGAAACATTAATTTTCATGTCGTATTTGTTTGTTTTCCATTTTACAAAACTGAGCTTCAGCAACGCATGGTTGGGCACAGCTAGTATAATATAAAGTTAAATATATTTATGTATGGTTCGCATGTACTGTTTTATAAGTTAATGATTATATTCAGAAACTCACTACTTTATCCTTAACAGTAATGGTTATTTTATGCGTATATCTCTAAAATAATTGATGTAACTTATGTTTAGTTTTTTTTTTAAATTTCGGTCACCAAATTTCACAAGGAACAACACGTCAAGATTTGTTTATTTTATTTACTCGTAAAAATATTAAAATTTGTGCCTCGTGATTGTTGTGGTTGCAGTGTAAAAATGCATGCCATTATTTGGGACTGTCTGAATTAATACGAAAGACAAGAAAAGTGTTTGTGCTTTGTTCCAGAGAGGCTTTTCGTATGTACAGGATTTGTTTATTTTATTTACTCGTAAAAATGTGTAAATTTGTGCCTTGTCATCATCGTGGTCGCCGGGGAAAATACATGACTGTGTGAACTAGAACGAGAGAAAAAAGAAAGGAAAAGAAAAAAAAAGTGTGTTTTTTTCCGGAGAGTTAATTTTTTTTCGTATGTAAAGGATTTGTTTATTTTATTTACTTGTGGAGGTGTGTAAATTTGTGCCTTGTCACAGTCGTAGCGCTGTGGAAAAATGCATGACTTTTGTTGGGATTTCACTGTTTGAATTAATATGAAGGAAAGAAAAGGAAAAGGAAGGAGAAAAGAAGGAGACAAAAATAAAATAAAAAAATAAAAAAATATTGGTTATTATCATTACTATCATTATTATTATTAGTAGTAGTAGTAGTAGTAGCAGTAGTAGTAATGGTGGTGGTAGTGTTGGTATGTTTTTATTATTACTGTAGCTGTAATTGTAGGTGTTGTTTTTGCTCTCATTGCTATTGTTGTTGTTACTGTTATTATTAGTGTTACCATTATCATTGTAGATTTTATTTCTGTTGTTGGTCGTGATGGTAATGGTAATAGTGGTGGTGGTGGTGGTGGTGGAGGAGGAGAAAGGTCGCGAGGGGATCTTTAACCTTGGTGGAGAACCCTCACAGAGATGTTTTCTCAATAAAACTATCGGTGGTGGTGTAACCTAAAATTCACTAACCCCATTTTGGGGCGAATGTCAAATCAAAATATTGAAAATAACGATGTGAATGAGTGAGGAACATCTTGTGATGGTCTCACGTTCGGTAGGTATGCCACTGGTCATCAGGGTGGGTTCTGATCGTCATTATACAACTTCGAAATTCTGAGGACGTGGGTGGATATAAGGGGAGTGAGAATTGCCAGAGAGGGTTCCAAGACACGAAGGGAGTTGGAACAGGAAATATAAAAAAACGTGGACGGATGAGGAAAGAAGAGTACTGTGGGAATGCTTTGTAAGAAGTGGAAGTACCAAATCTGGTGGATATATCCGAAAAGTGAAGGAAGAATGGTAATCGAGAGGGGGAGGAGCTAGGTGTGTCGCGAGTTTGGTATCCCAGTTAAAACAAATAAAAAATAACAACCTACTTTCAGTGATTTCAAGAGAAGAGATTGAACGAATTATTAGGAATTAAATGAATAACGAAAGTAAAATTGATGAAACTAGCTCTGATGAAAGAACTGAGAGAGTGGAAGTGCAGAAGGGAAATGTAAGCGAGGATGGAAGGCGGACAACTGAGGAGGAATGGAATCCTATGGTTATGGGAAGTGATGAGAAGGAGTTTGAAGGATCTAAGGCAGATTAGATCATTGACTCTGAGACAATGGAATCAGTTAAAAGAGCAGATATATAGAGAAGTGATGATGAAGTTCGAACTTTGACTTCTGTAGAAAAAGAAGTTCTTCAGAAGTTAAGAGATGTTCTTCTTAGAAAAGAGATCATAGACATTCCAAGTATGAAGAGTAGTGATAGGCGGAAGGTGAAAAGCGAAGTAAAAATAGTTCAAAGAGTAATTCACAACATCATAAGAAAGAACATATCGATTACGGAACTTAACAGGTTTCTGTATGCAGCGCCATACTTTATTGTGAATCGTCTTGGCTTAATATAGAAGAAAAAGAGAGAAATAAAGGAAAAACATTGGTAAAATCGAATCAATAAGAAAAGTAGTTAAACCAGGACAAAAAGCTAAGAGTGAGCTTGAAATGAGGGTTAGGGTTAGATTGCTGGAAAAGGGAACCATGAGTGTTCTAAAACTGTTGAAAGAGAAGATCCACACTGGTGGTATGAACATTCCAAACTTTGCTGAAAAAAGTGTTGCGTCTCAGCAGAACAATCTTTTCCGGAGCAATCAGTCTTAGCTGTATAAAAATTAAATGGCAGAAAGCAGGCCGGAAAAAAAAGCATTCCAAATGCAAAAGATGCCAGGATCTTCTGGAGTGGGATTTGGTCTGTCGAAGGGCGATATAATAAGAAGGCTAGCTGGTTGGGAGAAGTCAGAGAAAGGCTATCAGGAAGGCAGCAGGTGAGGAACGTTGAGATAACCATCGATGACGTTAAGTATGGCATACGAAGGATGACAAACTGGAAGGCGACTGGTCCGGAGGGAGTGATGGGTTTCTGGTTTAAACAGTTTCCATGCCTTTATCCACCTATAGCTGGTGCCCTGAAAAGGGTTGTAGAGTCGGGAGATGTTCCTGATTGGCTTGTGAAGTGAAGAACAACACTGATTAGGAAAGATCCTGCAAAGGGAACATATGCCAATAATTATAAACCAATTACATGTCTGTCACTAATGTGGAAACTTGATTGGAATATTTGCGGAGTAAATTTATGAACATCTTGAAAGTAATGGTATTTTTCTTGACGGACAGAAGGGGTGCCGGGAAGGCTTGAGAGGTACCAAAGAGCAACTACTAATTGATAAAGTATTAATGCAGGATGCGAAAAAGAAAAAGAGGAATCTGAGCGTAGCATGGATCGATTACAGAAAGGCTTTTGACATGGTTCCTCATTCATGGATACGTGAAACACTATTGATGATGAAGGTTGCTGAGAATGTGGTAGGGACTTTGGAGACAAGGATGGCTCAATGAAAACGGTGCTGACAGCAGATAGAGAGAAGATGGGGCAGGTTGGCATTAAACGTGAAATATTCCAAGGAGATTCGTTATCGCCACTTCTTTTTGTAATGATAATGATGCCACTGAGCACTCTCTTGAGGAGAGAAAAACTGGGGTATAACTTTGGATCTGGTGACAGACGCCTCAACCATCGTTTATGGATGATTTGAAAATATTTGGTAGAAATGAAAAGAAATGGAGAGACTGGTATAACTTGTGGGGACATACTCAAAAGACATTGGGATGGAGTTTGGGATTAGTAAATGCGCGGTGCTGGTGATGAAAAGAGGAGGAAAGGTTCATTCGAATGGAATAGTGCTGCTAAATGGAGAAATCATGAAAGAAATAGAAGATACAGGATATAAGTATTTGGGAGGGTTGGAGGGTGTAGGCATCATGAACAGAAAAATGAAGGAGAAAGTCAGGAAGGAGTATCTTAGAAGAGTGAAACTAATTGCAAAGTCGAAACTGGGGGAAATCTAATGAAAGCAGTAAATGTATTGGCAGTCAATGTTTTGAGATACAATGCGGGAATTTTAGAATGGTCTGACAAGGATTTTCATGCCATGGGTATCAAAACAGGAAAAGTTTTAGCAATGTTTGGTATATTTCACATTCGAAGTAGCGTAGCAAGGCTGTATCAAAAGAAGAAAGATGGTGGGAGAGGATTGAAAAGTGTAAAAGATTTTGTTAGAACCGAGATGTTGTTGTAGGAGCATGTGGTTTGCAGTGAGGAGTGGATGCTTAAGGTTGTGGCCATGTGAGACCAAGGCTGATTATGTGAAACGTATTGATAGAGGAAGGGCAGAGGAACTGGCTAGGAAGAAAATGTATGGAATGTTCTTTTAAGATATAGCAGAAGTGGCTGATAAATGATCATGACAATGGCTTAGAGCTGGGTATCTGGCTAAGAGTACTGAAGCGTCTGTTTGTGCAACACAAGAGCAGGCATTAGGAACACGATTGTTCAAAAAAGTGGTTCTAGGAGAGGAAGTTGCTGCAGAATACCGGATTTGTGGTAAGACCTCAGACTCAATTGCGCACCTTGCAGCAGGGTGTAATGGACTGGCCCAGGGAGAGTACCGCAAAAGGCACGATCGCATGGGACTCCGGATATATTGGGAGGTGTGTAAGAGGATTGGGGTGAAGTGTGCTGAAAAATGGTTTGAGAAGGTGCCTGGTGAAGTGAGAACAAGTGAGGATGGCAAGGTAGAGGTATGGTGGGACAAAAGTGTCATAACGACCAAGCAATTGGAACATAATCGTCCGAATTTGGTCATCATTGACAAGGTCTCAAAAAACTGGCAGATTGTAGACTTTTCAGTACCCTGGGACAGGAATATGAGAGAGAAGGAGAATGAGAAGTGGAGCAATTATGCTCCATTGGCCTTGGAGATAAAGCCTATACACGGGGTTAAAACACAAATAATCCCGGTCGTAGTTGGTACATTAGAAGTAACATCAAGTCGTTTTAAAGGACATTTGAAAAAACTACAAATCTCCGAAGTTTTAGGCGGCCTTACGACCTCTGCAATTGTAGGTACCACCAAATTCCTTAGGAAAACCCTTGATCTTTGAAGCTCCTGGTTTGAAGGCGTGATTGAGGGAGAGTCCTCTGAGCATGAATCCCATGCCTTTCTAGACAGACGTTGATAAACTAAATCATCATCATCATCATCATCATCATCATCATCATCATCATCATCATTAGCTCATATGGAACTTTCACACAAGTCAACAAACGATCTGATTGGAAACCTGTGGTGTTCCCTGGAAGCTGAGTAACAACAAGTTTCCCCAGACGCTCAGCTCTCTCCACCTCCTTCGATAGCATTTGCAAATTTATTTGCATCATCGCAACAGCGTCTTACCATTGATTTCTCGCTGGCAGTGGCCATTGGTTTCTACTGGAATTTGAGTGGCACTCAGCCTCCTCAAGGTCCCAGTTCTCTTCGCGCTTGTCCAGCCGAGGTCTGGCTAGCGCCTCTCCTCGGTCTTTCAGTCCTTCTTATCCCTTCTCGGCTCTTTGGTATCACTTTTTTATTGGTGGGAGCGATGATGAAACAATGGGGGGATGCATGATGGGGGTATAGAACTTTTAGATATGCAGCTTCGCTGTTCTTCATTCCTGTAACGTGTATTCGTTATATTGTCTTCTTGTATTATTCTGCGCATTCAAGGGTTTTCCGTCGTTTTCATTATCGTTAGTCGTTGTACTTTTGCAGTTATTCCTCTGATCCCAATTTCTGACATTCTTTTTTCGAAGTTTTTTCGGAATTGTTCCTAGTGCTCCTAATATTATCGTAACTATTTTGATTTTCTTCATCGTCCAAATCCCTTTTAACTCTCTGGCTAGCTCTGTGTATTTGCTTCGTTTCGCCTTTTCTTTCATACTCACCCTGTGGTCAGCTGGGACAGCAAAGTAGTCGTTTGCATAATTCCCAGTGCACCGCCCTCCCCACTTGGTCATACCTGTTTTTGTATTCCTTTTGGGCCAGTTTGATACATGCACTTACTATATAGTTTATCGTTTCGTCTCTTTGTCCACATAGTCTGCAATTGCTGTTTTCTTGTGTGTTTATCGATCCTTGCTTTGATATGGTTGGTTCTTATTGAGTAATCTTGTGCTGCAGTTATTAGAGATTCAGTTTCTCGGGTTATAGTCCTTTTCGCATCCATGTCCAGGTGTTTTCGTTATTCTCATCGTTTTTCATTCTTATGAATCTTCCGTGGAGTTATTTCTCTGCCCATTTCTCTTTTCTCCTTTTGTCGTTTGTCTCAATGTTTTCTGGTTTGTTGGGTGTTTTCAGTGTCTCTTGCTGCCATAATTATCCTTTCAGTGTTTTGCATTATGTATTTTTATAGTTCTTTTTCGTGTCCTTCACACAGTCTTCTATACAGATCAGTCCTCTCCCGCCGTTTTTCCTTTTCACGCAGAGTCTGTCAATATCATCCTTTGGGTGTAGTGCATTATGTATGGCTATGAGTTTCCTGGTTTTCTGGTCGAGTTGTCTCAGGTCTTCTTTTGTGCACCCTCTAAACCGTCCAGAGTATCTTACTAGTGATACTGCCCATGTATTTATACCTTTTATTAGGTTTCTGCTATATAATTTAGTTTCCAGGAGTTTTCTTGTTCTCCTGAGGTATTCCTTTCTAATTTTCTCTTTCATTCCTGTTGTTCTGGTGATGTCCGCTTCCAGAATTCCCAAGTATTTATAGTCGTCGTTTTCCCCTAGTGCCCTCATTTCTGTTTGGTTGGGTAGTTCCATGCCAACTGTCGTTTCCAGTTTTCCCTTTCTTATAACTAGTTGTGCGCACTTTTCCATTCCAAATTCCATTTGGATATCTTGGCTGAAGATCCTGGTAGTGTTAATTAGTGCCTCTTGCTCCTTTTTGGTCCTTGCAAAAAGTTTCAGATCGTCCATGTACATCAGGAGGTTAATTTTTTCCTCTGTATTGGAGAACTTGTATCCGGCTTGGCACATTCTAAGAATACTGTTAAAAGGCATCATGGTTATTATGAACAGTAGTGGTGATAGTTATTATTATTATTATTATTATTATTATTATTATTATTATTGGTCCTATTATTGTTATTGTTATTATTATTATTGTAGTTATTATTAATCCTATTATTGTTATTGTTATTATTATTATTAAATTATTATTATTATTATTATTATTATTATTATTATTATTATTATTCCTTGTTTAAGCATTACAATATATCTAAATTTGAATTTAATTTACACATTAATTTTATTAATCTCTGATTTCTCTATCGGCATATTGAACTTCTAATGTTTGTGATGGCTTCTAATTTGAAAACAGTACTTTTCCCTTATACCTGTCATTTTATGTATACATACATTTATATATGTGCCTATGTATGTATGTATGTATGTATGTATGTATGCATGGGTATGTATGTGTTTATATGAGTGTTTATATGTGTGGGGGAAGAAAGGGAGAGACATATGGACCTAAAGGCGGAAAGAGAAACCTTATAAATCAAATAGCCCGAAATCTAGGCGGTTTTTACTATTTTATTATGTTTGAACAAACATTAAAGTAAAATAAGTAAATAAAAATGAAAATAAAGAATAATAATCTTCTTTTCCTTTTTTACAAATATTATATGTGTGTATGTATCAATTGATAGTAGACATTAGAATCTAAGGTAAGCTGTTGAAAAAAATAAATGTGGGGGGGGGCGTAGACAATCTAGACAAGCGGTTATCCTTATACCCCGTTCCACACCTAGAACGATAATAAAGCACTTGTACCCACTTGACATAAATACCGCCGTCACACGGAAAAGCAACAAAGTCCCACCCCTACAGAGTAGAGATCCCCAGATGTAAGAAAGCCTTCTACTCTAATAGTTTCTTACCCAACTGTACTGACATACAAAAGTAGTATCCCTGCAACTTATTTCCTGATACTAGCCCCCCCCCTAGACCCTTGTCTGTCTTGAATATATATATATATATATATATATATATATATATATATATATATATATATACTAGCAAAGATACCCGTGCTTCGCACGGAGCTTTGTTGCGCACTCGGGTACCAAAATCTGTGGGCACCTTTCCAGTAAGTTGATGTTGTAAGAGCAACGATTGCATAAGGTGATTAACATTTTAACTACCTCTTGTAGTGACTGAAATTCAATCAGGAACTTCACAAAACATTTTCATCAAAAAGGAAGGTTACTTGATGTTACATAGTAAATTTTTCATTGAAGTAATTTTCAACTCTTGCTTAAATTTTATCTTGCACATTCAATACTAAAAACTTACCACAATCAGATCATGTCAGTTTTTCCTCATATCCATTTCTCGAACTTTTCACTGAAGAGCCTCAGGGTAAACTACATTTCTGCTGCTTTAATTTGGAGCCAGAATGTAGAGTTTTTCTGAACTTCCTGTCCGGCTGATGGAGACGTAGAACATACCGTGACTGAAGCAGTCTGATGTCAAGTCTACGCCAATGGTGTTAAATGTCTGACCTTGACTTTTGTTTATGCTCATTGCAAAACACACCTTCACAGGAAATTGGAGTCTCCGGAATTTAAATGGAAGTTCTGAGTCCGATGGAACTAAGGGGATCCTTGGCAGTAGAACGGTTTCGCCTTTGTAGGGACCACAGGAAATGGTGGCCTCAAGTACATTGGTGTGCAATCTGGTGATAACACATCTGGTTCGGTTTGTTGTTTTTGGCGGTTCCAAGGATCGAAGAATCATGATTGGCGATCCAATTTTGAGATTTAAAATGTGTGGAGGCATTCCAGATATCTCCAAAGAGTTTAAAAACTCCACAGGGTAGTGAACAGCTTCATATTCATTAGTAGCCGAATCAACTGACTTGTATTGCTTTGTGTCTCCTGGAAATTCATCCATTATTGAATTGTTCAAATGATTCACATTGCTGTTAAATGGCGAAATAATAGCCCTCTCAGCAAGCCAATCCGGTGATTTTCCATTGTTTTGCAGGTCTGGGTACACTTTGTCTTTCAATTGCTTCTGATTACCGACACATTTACCAAGCGCAGTTGGAATCTTAATTGTGTCAGATGAAGAAGTGATAGGAAACTGACCATTACCGATTTGGAGAAGCAATTTTGAGAAGTCTGCTGCAGCTGTGTCATCAGAGATATAGGCTCTCATATTAGTAGTCAGTCTCTTCACTATAACGTGCCTCCAGAGATAGGATTATTTCAAACTTGCATTGACAATGTTAGCCCTTGTGCCATTTTTAACCACTGGGAGGATTTGACGGAAATCACCGCAAAATAAGGTTGGAATGCCACCCATGGGATCCTTGTTTCCTGTGATGTCTTGCAGTGTTCGGTCAATTGCTTCATAAGCACTCTTGTGCGTCATTGGGGCTTCGTCTACAATGATTGCAGAGGTGTCTCTAATTACATTTGCCAAGGCTGAGTTACCAGTAATTTTGCAAACTGGCTGATCCATTCGATGAGTATCCAAGGGTACTTTAAAAGTGCTGTGAAGAGTGCGGCCACCTTGTAGTAGAGTAGCAGCAATGCCACTGAATGCTGTTGCAAGCACAATCTTTCTCATGGATCTAATCTTTGCAAGGATCAAATTGATTACAAAAGTCTTGCCCGTACCACCTGGAGCATCAAGAAACATCATGTTTTTGTTCATTTCACCTTGTGCTTCCAACATTGCCATGAATGAATTGTAAACTTCTCTTTGAGAATCGGTCAGTTTTTCTTGCATATTTTCTGCTTGTAGGGAAAGTTCTTCAAGATTATAAGTAACTTCACGTTGATACTCTCTCGCGAGTCTTTCATCTCTCCCTTGCGTTGGTGCAGGTAATCCATAGCTTGCCAATGGTTGACCGCACATAAGGAGAACTTTTTCTTCAATTAGGCAAAGAGTTTTATTGTAGATGTCCTCATTAAAATCTGCTTCTGGATTGTTAACTTCTTGCCTGTATCTGTGAAGAATGTCTTCAGATATTACATCACGAAAAGCCATCCAGATCTCAAGAGGATTTCTTGGCTCACAGGCTGTTAAAATTATCACAAATAGGCTTCGCAAATTTGAAGGTGATTGAGTGGCACTTGCCTCTCCTACTGCTTGATGCAAGTGATGGTCATTTTCTAGAAGGCCTCGAGCAAGGCACGCTGCTCTGTATGTTTCAAACACCTGACCATTGTATGCTCGCAAATTTTGAAATGAAGTTGGACCAGCAACCTCATTGAGCAACAGGCGTAAGAAATAACACTCCCCTGCTTTTGGACTAATCGTGTAGATTCTCCCAATGCATGGTGCCTTCCATACATCATCATTTTCAGTACCTTCAACTTGTACCCCACGCATTCTTCTCATCCATTTCTTTGTCGATTTGTTCCAAGTGTAAAACTCAGGGACTTCTGCGTATTTGAGACCCCTTGCAAAGTCATCCTCATGGCAGAGTTGAAAAAATGCTGTCAAAGTTGTGGCAGGCGGTGGACCTTGGGCTCGTTCCAGAGCAGTATCAGCTGAGAACATGACACGCTGCCCATTTTCAAGATGAACAGAAAGTTGTACAATTGGGGGGAAATGTTCATAGATGGGATGTTCCAATATCCTCCAGGCCGCCTCTGAACTGCCGACATACCTTGCATTCTGGAACTGCTGGATCTCATCCACAATGTGACTTTGTACTTGACCTTGTTGGTTAGCTGCTCCATCAGTTCTTTGTAGTTCAAACACTGCTTGATCACATCCTTTATTCACGTATTTGAGGACATATTTGATGCTTTGGATCGAGCTGCAAATTTCTACGTTAATGTGAGCGTTGAACTGCTGAAGGAGGACCTTGTTGTACGGAACAATCCACTGGTTTGTTATTTCTTGATTAACATACCGACCATTTCTCTTCATCCTTATTGTACCAGTCTGGCCTCCATCTTCTGGTTTTCTTCGCCCGTACTTGGGGTAAGAGTCTTGGCCTTGCTCGGTACACTGAAGAAATTCTTTTGGGTATTTTTTGGAACATTTGTTGTCAATCATACATGGACAATTTGGATTAAATGGTCCACAAGGTCCATGCACCATATGTGCCATCACTTTAGCATGAAGATCAGGATCTTCCTCTTTGTCAGGGATCTCTGCATATCTGCAGAGATCCATTTTTTCTGGTAGAAGTTTGTCCTCTGGGGCCTGCCAGGTGAGGATGTGTGCATGCGGCAGTCCTCTTTTTTGATATTCAATGCTGTACAGGAAAGCCCTCAGCCTGCCAAATCCTCCCTTTTTAATAAATTCAAGTAACTTTTTTAGCTTCTGCCTGAAAACCCTGGCAACAATATCTGGACGATCCTGAGGGTCTTGCCCTTGAAGACAATTTTCTGTAATTTCTGTCCACTTTGGATTTGTTGTGAACGTGATGAAGAGGTCGGCTCGGCCCATTCGCCGAACATATGCCATGGCATCACTTTGACGCTCAAACATGTACCGAGGGCCTCCTGTATAAGTTGCCGGAAGTACAACTCGTTGACCAAACTGTTCTGGATTCCTATCCTCCCTAAGAATTGAATCTCTCAAGTTGCTATAATTGTCAGCTCTCAGGGTCTGTTGCTCACGCCTCAGGAACTGTAAACGTTCTGTTTCAATCTTGCAGTACACATCCACCAGCCATTGTTGAAATAGCCTTCGGTACCAGAGAAAATAGTTTCCAGGCCGAGTCATTAAATGGTACGAATAAAATTGCTGTTGGGTAACTTTTCGCCCATTGGATGCCTTCATGTAGATGTTGTAAGATGGAGAACCATAGGGGTACATTAACGGGTACATTAAAGTATCGTAGAGGGGATGTAGTTCGGAGATCCATTTTAATGTATCATTTCTAAAACGCAAGACAATATCCCGGTTAGCTGTTGGTTCATTCTCCATTAATATTCCAATCTCATACGTTGTTGTTGGAGCATTGAATCGCCGTGGATGCTCTTCTTGTGGCCTTCGGTCTTCCCTTATGACAACTTTATGTTCTACCAAGTGTTCTTCTTCAATCCTCTCCTTTGTTGTTTTCAGCTGACAAATAAAGCTGTTGTTCTCATGTAAAAATTCAGTCAGACTTTGGAGAATGTCTCTATTGAGTCTACTGTCACGTCCCCGATTATGTAGTTCCTCTTCCAGACTATCCAAGAAGTAGACTTGAATAAACTTTGCTGTTTCATCTTCAGGTGGTAAGAGACTCCCAATCTGGTGGCAAACCTGGCCTCGAATTCTAAAAGAAGGATTCCACCCATGTACTGCCGCAATTTTGTGACCAAATGATGTCATTGCAAAACAATTGTTATAACAGCGTAGATTTTGCAGAAAATCTTTAGAGATGGGACCATTGCCGGAGAGCAAATCTTGAAGCAACTGAGGCAGTGGTGGAAAGCTATCAAGCACAACTTTGCCAGAAGAACAACAACAACCAGGGGTTTCTCCTTTAAATTTTACAGCTGAGCAATGTTGACATACTTTGTCCATTTTTCCTATATCAGCTGTAGTGAGAGAGTCATTTTTGTTGTAGAGCAATCCTTTTCTATTGCAGTGTTCTATTTCATGGTGTCTCAAAGCAGTCATTCGTTGTCTAGCTGCCTCATTTTCTGTCAATTGCTGGGGCAAAGTCATACTCTCTCTCCATGCAGCCTCTCGTTGTTGCCCTTGGTATAGGCGAAAGCTTCGTTGGGTTTCCGATTCATTCTGATGTCGTTGAGCCACTCTCAACTGACCTTGTGTACGTCTACTTACCTCATATAATTCATTCGATCGTAATATTGCTTCTCTTTCCAGTGCATATCTTTGCCTTTCTTGAATTTCATCTTGTGATGAATTTAACCGCCTTACAGCATGTCTAGTTCTGTCAGCTTCACGTTGGGTTTCTCTTTCCAAATCTGACAGTCTTGCTCTCCTTTCTCTTTGACGTATCCTGTTAAGTTCTAGACGTCTTTCTCTATCTGAATTGTTTTCATTGGAGCGAATTGCAGCAACTCTTAGTCTATTAGCTTCCAATCTTTCCATTCTTTCTTCCTCACTTTCGTTTCTACTTCGTTTGGGTGGCATAATTTCGGTTTTAAACGGAATTGTTTAACGATATTAATGATTGTAAATTAATTAAGCGTAAAGGAAATGTATACTAACTGAAATGGACGAACTATAAATAATATTTCTGAATAGTACAATTATAAACAATTATATTGTACCTATTTACTATGCCTCCCCACGGGACAGAGTTAGACACCAGGGTCGTTTTTTAACGTGGAGAAAAGGTACAAAAATAAAAATTGTCTCAGTCGTGAAGGATTTCTCCTCCACCGAAAGAGAACAAGAAAATGAAGTGCAGCATCTGAAGAACAGATACTACACTTTGATCTTGACCAAAAGGAATGAATAAAAGCGACCTACGTGTGACTCATTACTTCCGGGTGTAAACGTCACAATCTAAAAGTAATAATTAAAAAAAAAAGTAAATGTAAAATAAATGTAATACCAACTTAGGTTAACTAAGTAAACAGTACAATTAAAACAGTTCTATTAAAACAAATAATTACTAAGATCTAGGTAATTGTTAGTCTCATTGTTATGGTTTTAAAGAAAAAAATGTGTAAAAAAAGTTCTGCTTTTGTGAGTACGTGTATTTCTTTTAAATTACATAACCTTTTTATTTTATTAATTATATCTCTTTTAAATTTATATATTTTGTTAGTAAACTGGAAGAAATTCAGTTGAATAAAACCTTGTTCGTGTTCTTTACGTTTAACTCATATTTTTATAAAAGGTTCATCCGGTTTAAAGAAAGCGCTAAGTTTAAATAAGACTGGAAATAACTAATTCAATATATAAATAGAAAAATGAAATAAATATAAGCTTTAAGTCTTAAGATAGTAATAATCAAAATGTAATAACTTATTTGTAGTTCAAATCTATGATAAGACAGGCTTTCGAAATAGGCTCGACCAGAAAGATTAAATTGGAACGAAATTATAATCTCCGTGCCATTTTCAAAACAACCCCACAAAAGTAACGATATCCTGCAGTTGGTTAAATGACAATGGTTGTAAGAAAAATGTAAAAGAAAATGCGCTTATCTGTTTATTTTGACCTGTTTTATTTAATTAAAAAAAAAATTGGCTATAACTGGAAGAGAGCGTTATGTTTTGGGGGTTGTTTAAAAAATAGAATGGAAATAAAGTTAGTTCCGTTTTAATTGTGTTTAATTGCGGCAAGCGCTAACAAAATCGAAAAATCACTGTTTACATTCGAAATGTTAACTTTTATAGGTTTACAGGTTTGCTGACAAGGCTGGGGGTGTTTAATACAATTATTTTACTAAATTGATTTTTTTCATTTAAAAATAAAATTATTTCTTTTTTAATAAAGTTTTATTTTAAAATATTTGTTTTTGTTTATTTATATAAAATTACGATAGTTGAATTGTATTCTTTCAATTATATTGGCAAGTAAAATATAAAAGATTAAAACGGAACGAAATTGAAATTTCCATTACATTTTCAATACAATCCCAAAACATAAAGCTTTCCTCGCCAATGAATTGTTTTGATAATATACGTAAAGTGAAATAAATCGAATATAAAATTAAATGAAAATATATTAAATAATTAAATGTTAAATAGATTTTGTAAATAGTACAGTTGAAATGATTAGAATATTTCCAATATGTAATAAGGTCGAGGTAATTAGTTAAAGAGGTTTAATATAATGTGATATGCAAATGAGCATAAGTCATTCGATATGGGGGTGGTTTGTAGACTAGTATATAAAGAAATTAGGCATAGATTCTTATGTCTCCTATAACAGAAACATCCTAAAATGGGTTCTAATGTTTCTCTACCAGGAGAGATCTACCCTCTTACCTCCTTTATATTTCGTTGATGATGGAGAGCTGTACACACAGACAGAAACACACGAACCCTATTACTTTATAAAAATATAGATACCCATGCTCATATTCGTTTTTCCTTACACCTGTTTATCTTAATCTAATCTTTGTAATGTTACTATTAATTGTATCGGTTCCTTACTAGCACACACACACACGTACACACACACACACACATATATATATATATATGGGGGGTGTAATGAGAGTGAGAATATATGATAAAGACGTGTTTTGCTGGTAGAGTTGGAAGCTTGGGTCTGTCAATCAATCAATCGTGTCTAACAAATATTTGGATGAACATAGCTGATGTCGCTGTTGTGCAAAAAGGGGTTCTCTGTTTAGCATTAAATACTTCCAATAGGATCTGTTCAGGATTTTTTGTGATTGTCATTTAACTTATCCGGGTTCCAGATATAAATAAAGACAAAACACACGTTTACACACACAGACACAGATTCCAACGACCATAAAAGCACACCTATATCATTTATATACCAATTTTTTATCCGACTACGTGCATATTTCTGTACTTGTATTCTGTTTTTATTATTAGAACACTGCACTTGATATTAATCGTATCCTATGATTATTATAATAGGTTTTATATTATTCCCTCATATAGGATTCCTCAACCTTTTAGAAACTCTCAGTAAATTAATATTATTTCTCGTTGGCAGAAGGGGGAGGATGCCTGATATTACCGTGCCATAAATCACGCGTAAATATATTTTAATTAATGCAAATGTATCATTTAGCATTAGAGCCTATTCTATATTGACTATTATATTCTACCTAATATATACTAATGATTTGAAAAGTTTAAAAATGGCATGGGTGTTATCAGTTAGGATCAAAACATTAAGCGCTGCGGCTGCGTTTCATACCAATGTAGCTATCGAGAGTATATATATATATATATATATATATATATATATATATATATATATATATATATATATATATGAAAGGTTTAATTCTAAATAGCGTGAAGATATGAATTGAATTTGAACATGTGCAGAAAGAAATAAAAGATTTTTATCCGTTTAATTATATATATATATGTGTGTGTGTGTGTGTATGTGTGTGTGTGTGTGTGTGTTAAAGAACTGTGAAAACTTATTATCCTTTTAACACGTTAAGCATATTTTTCTAATCTAAGGAATTGAATGAAAAACGAAAGTTTTACTTTAGAAAGTAGTGTGTTGTTAGGTGTTTTACTATCGTAAATGTCGGAAATTGCTACCGTGTGGATATGCCATCAAATTCCGAAAGATAACCAATTTGAATATTTCCTTTAAAAAGCAGTTCTAATTAATTCACTCTAAGGTTTTCTGTTTCCATTTTTTTTCTTTAGTTTCATTTAATAAATATACACAAGTCATTTCATGCTTTTTGTACATTATGCAAAAATCCGTAGCTGCTAAGGTAAATAATTTCTGGCACTGAAACACACACACACACACACATACACACACACACACATATATATATATATATATATATATATATATATATATATATATATATATATATATTGTATTTATTTGCTTCCCCAGCAAAGCAAATTAGGCACAAGGCCGTTTTTAATGTGGGGTAAAAACCAGCTCCCCTAAAAGTAGGCAAAAAGGGGGCACTCTGGTTACCAAAAATAATAATTGTCCCAGTATAGAGGGTTTCCCCTCCATTGACTGGTACAAATTATCTTAAGTGCGGCATCTGCAGAACAGATGGTATTTATTTGCTCCCCCACCGAGCAAATTAGGCACAAGGCCAATTTTTAATGTGAGGAGTGAAGGGAGGGGGAAGGGAAAAAGGGGACCAACCAGCTCCCGAGAGGTGGGAAATGGGAGCTGGTTAAAGGTCAGGCATGTGGGGTTGCCCCCACATCTGGTCTTTGCTAGTCATAGCTTGCAGTATCTGCCGGAACAGATACTACACTTTGAGATATTAAATCTTTTATTCATGTTAAAAAATACAGAAAAAAAATCAACGATGAACAAAAAAACTTAGGCACATGGCCAACTCAAAAGGGGGGATTTTGGGGGTCGTTGGTCATCCTTGTCACTCCAGAACTAATCAAAGTCAAAAGTTTCTCCCAGCTAGTATCTTCTTTCACCATAATACCGCATTCACCCTTTCATATTGGGGGACGTCCTAGTAACTCCCAATTTTTAAAACATTTTTTATTGACGTGTAAAAACAAAAAAGATAACAATAAAATGGTAACAATAATTCATTTGTGTCGAGGGCGGGGGAAGAAAAAACAAAAGGTGATTAGTAGGACCCTCCCAACCCCGTCTAATTGATAGACTGCCCGTTCCACTAGGTTTGTAAAAGGAACCTTGCTTCTCTGGGTCAGTCTCTAGGTGGGGATGCCCTCTAGATGGGGGTGAATGGAGAAAAGAAAATTTTTGTGGGTAAGGGATGGAGGTTAGTTTGTATTTCTTTTTCTCCAAGATGGGTAAAATTTAGAGGAAGGGGTGAAAACAAAAATTGCAGGTAAGAGGGGATGGGGATCTTGGAGGCTTCCTAATCGGGGAGGGATGGAACACACTCAGCTAGCTGAGAGACTACTTGTTTAATTTTACTTTACAGAACTGCGCGTTCCACACCTAGGCGGGGAACACGTATACAAATTTGGCTCCTCTTCGTACAGACAGACTTGCCACATGTATCCATCTTCTGTAAAATGCCGCGCGATGCAGCCTTCTTCTATCACATCTGATCTTCACCCGTAGTTGGTGTTTAAAGAACGCGATCAGATCTTGATCAGAAACAGACAACACCCCCCGGCAACCTTGCAGACGCGACGTCCAAATCACAATTCTCGCCACGGCCAGGATCGTAACGTAGACCATTTGTCTTTCCCGGTCCCACGGCGGCCTCACGTTGTCCACAACATTGGATACAGTAATTGGCCGAGGATACTCAGGATCGATGCGAGCCGTCACTCCGCTGACATACGACCAGTACTGGCGTAGTTCGCGGCAATCGAAGAAAGCGTGATCCGTAGTTTCTACGGCCGTTGTCCCACAACGGGGACAATCAGGCGACTCCAAAAACCCGGAACTGCATTGTATGTTGTTGAGTGGAAGTGCATTTCGGGCCAATCGCCAGGTCAGAGAGAACTCCGAATTGTTCAGATGACTCGAACCTGGCGCCCAGCTCCACGCGGAGCGGATCTCACTCTGCTGCCACCCCAAACGCGCGCATAGCGGGTCGTCAGCGGCCCCCTTCACTAGATCCCTGTGGAGTTCCCTACGGGTAGCAGTCACAAGGTCACTGGACCTTGGTAGTCGCTTTAGCGCGGCTCGGCACTCTTTCATGTAGGCAGATTCTCCCCGCGGCCTGCGACGGCTCTCGATGGAAGGGTCGAGAACGAGGTCGGGGAAGGCGGCAGTAACCACGGGGTGCCACGGTTGGTCATCCTGCATATAGTGGCTCAGGAAGGCCAGCCTCTCAGCATCTCGATTACACTTCAAGTCCGGCATTCCCAAGCCTCCCTCACACGGACGTTGAACACAGACCTGTCTGCTCACCCAGTGTCTTCCTCTGTCCCAAAGGAGCGAGGACAAGAGTTCGACAAGAGCTTTTAGGTGTTGTGCAGGCAGGGGAAGTACGGCCAGTCGGTAAAGGATGAGAGGAAAGACGTAAGTGGCGCACGCCTCAGCTCTACCCTAGTTTCCTAGGAAGCCACGAATTGACTGCAGCCTCCACCTTTGACCGTACCTCCAACCAATTCTTGTCAAGCTGGAGACCCGGTCCGAACCACACGCCGAGGATCCGGACCGGGCCATCTGTCCAGCTGAAGGGCGCCGGGAGGTTTGCGTTGCCACTCCATGCGCCAAACCGCAGTCCTACCGACTTGTTGCGGTTTATCTTGGCCCCCGTGATTCTTTCGTACTGTGTGAGTGCCTCCGACACGACCTCAATGTCTCTGAAGCCCGACACGAAGACCGTGACATCATCGGCGAACGCGGATACTTTGGCAGCTGAGCCGCCAGGCAGAGCCATTCCGCACAGGGCCGAATTTGCCTCCCCATGTCTCAGCTTGCGGAGAAGAGGCTTCAAAGCCAGGACATAAAGCAGGGGCGAAAGTGGACAACCCTGACGAACCGACCGAGAGATAACAAAGGGTTTCGAGCGCTTTCTGTTGACTTGCACGACAGCCATGGGCTGTCGATACATTATGGAGATCCACTTGCAAAAGTCCGGTTTAAAACCGGCGGCCTCAAAGACAGATGACAGGAAACGATGGTCGACCCTATCGAAAGCTTTGGACTGATCTAAGTTTATCAGCGCGGCTTCCGTGTCGTCATCTATTCCCCCCTCTAGGATCGTGCGGATCAGGTGCAAGTTGTTCTGAATCGATCTCCCCTTCACAGCGTAGTTCTGTTCCGGTTCAACCAACTCGTCGATAACAACCTGCAGCCGATTCGACAGGACCTTGGCCAAAATCTTCAACTCTGTGTTTAGCAGAGTTATGGGCCTGTAGTCGTCTAACTCTTCCCCTCCATGCCCGTCACCTTTCTTCAGCAATGTAATCACTCCCTTGGTCACCTTCCCTGGGATGGATCCCTGAGCAAACCAATGGTTGAACATATCCGTCAGAAGAGGCAGAAACATGGGCGACAGCCTCAAGTACAGTTCGTATGGCAGACCATCAAGTCCTGGCGATCTGTCACAGCTGACCTGCTTCAGCGCAGTAAAGACCTCTCGCTCCGTCACCCGGCCCTCGCAACCAGCCGCTCTAGCCGCCTCGAGGCGGGGAGATTCGGCCAAATAGTCGCTAAACTCAAGGACCGAAAGATCGGGCTGCTACGTAAAACGCTTCTCGAAATGTTCTCGAAACCCCTCGCAGATCTCCCGAGTCGATTCCAGGGTGCGTCCATCCGGATGTTTGACTTTCACAATATATTTGTCCGAGCCACGCCTAGAAACCTCACGGCGCACGTCTGCATCAGAATTGACTGCTTCGTTGCCTATCTTTCTAAGCCTAGCTCTAACTACTTGGCCTTCGTAACGCTCGCTAGTCTCGCGTAGAAGGTCCTGCTTAGCTAGTTCCTGACTAACCCTATCACCCTCCCCCGTAGCCTGGGCTAGATTCTGCTCTAGCTGCTTCTTCGTATTGGCCTTATCTAGTGCGAGGCGCTGGGCATACTTGACGGAGAAGCTTCTGATCTTGGCTTTGAGACCTAACCACCACTTACTCCCGGTAACAGCCCCCACTAGTGCCTTTTTAATCAATTCTCTTAACTGATCTTGGAAGTCTTGTATCTCCAGAAGGGAGGTGTTTAACTTCCAGTACCCCGCTAACTTAGGCCTATTTCCTAGCTTCAGCCGGGCCATAACTAATTTATGGTCCGTCTGGCCTAGCCAAGTGAACGTGGGACAAGATAAGAAGTCTACTTCGCCTCTCCTAACTAACATCCTGTCCAAATAGGTATTTGGATAGGAGGAAACGCTATTGGTCCACGTCCACATCTCCCGCCCCGGATGCTCGAACCGAAACCTGTAGACCAGACCGCATCTAGCCATCAGATCAGCCAGGCTGGACTCGCACCTCTCCGATCCTCTAGCATCGCCTCCTACCTTATCTATCTCGGGGTCTAAGATGGCGTTCCAATCTCCTATCAGCACTACCCGCTTCCGACAATCTACAAACGCGTCAAGCTGACTGAAGAATGAGACCCTCTCACGAGCGGTGCTGGGCGCATGAACCGCGATCACCCGAAACACAGAATCTTTTACGGCAACATCGGCCACAACCAGCCTGCCCACCGCATCTCTATGGACAACGTCGACCGTCACCGACAGGGTACGTTTAACCAGCACGGAAACTCCCTTCCCCCGCGGGCTGCCATATGCTGAGAAAACCTCAAAATCTCTGGCCAGCACCTGACAGTCCACAGAGGAAACGAAATGCGTCTCCTGAATCGCAGCCGCATCCACTCCCAGGGACAAGAGGTCGTGCCGGAGGCGAGCCGCCCGGCCCGGTGATCTCAAGCCCCTCGCATTCAAACTAGCCAAATTCAAAGCCATGGTACCTACCTTAGGGTGTGTCACACTCACCTCCGAAGTCAGCTGGGGAGAGGACGCCGACGTTATGTGCCATGCTCAAGGCGGTCAGGTTTTTTCATATCCTGACCTTCTCTCGCAATGCCGCCGACGTCCAAAGGATAAATTAATTTTATGGGCCTGTAGAGTGACCGATGGACCAACACGGGGACCCTTCCCTTGCATTGTTTTGACAGTTCATCAAGAGAAGGGTCATTTTTTTTCACCTGCAGCCTTGTCCACAAGTTGGTCTTGCAGGCCTCTGGAGTTCTGACAAAAGTTATTAGGAGTGGGGCGTCCGGGAAATTTGAGGGGATGTTTACATCTTTCCACTCTATCTGTTTGTAATCGAGCAGAGGTTTTAAGTTTTTCCTCTGCCGATGGGAAATGTCTGTGGCCACAGATAGAGGGTCTACATTACATAGTTCCTCAGGGGCAAGGACCTTTGGTCTGCAAGAGGCAGAGGAGTCCCTCCTCTCCCTCGGTTCATTCTTTTCATTTTCTTTTTGGGGTAGTGGCTCAGTTTGCCTTGGTGTGGGGACGGGTGTTTGTGTGGTGCCTGGTGTTGGTGTTGGTGTTGGTGCGGTGTTATGTGTTGGTGCGGTGTCTGGTGTTGGTGTTGGTGTTGGTGCGGTGTCTGGTGTTGGTGCGGTGTCTGGTGTTGGTGCAGTGTGTGGTTTGGGGGTGGAAGTGGATTTTGTTGTTAGAGGTAGTGTATGTTCACAGGGAGTGGGGGCCACCTTTTCTTCCTCTTTTCTTTTGTTTTTCTTTTTCATTCTTTCGAATGAACCGGGGAGAGGTGAGGTTGAGTTCCTCTCCCTCTCACTTGCGGATTCATCCTCAGAGGAGCAGTCTTTTCTCCGCTTGATCCCCGTCTCGATTGGTGTGGGGACCGTTGGTTGTGTCTGCTCCTCTATTTGCTGCTGCAGCTGTTTTTGTTGTTGCTGGTCTCGCTGGTGTCGTTGCTGCTGCTGCTTCTGCTGCACTTGCTGATTTTGCTGCTGCAGTAGTTGTTGCTGCAGTTGTTTCCGCGGCATTGGCTGCGGTGGCTGTTGTTGTTGCTGCATTTGCAGAGGCCCCTGCCTCGATTTTTGGGCTGGTGGTGGGACGGTGGCAGAAGGGATTATGTGTTTCCGCTTTTGTCTCACTACCGTGCTCCATTCTTCTCCCTTGGCCTCCTGGGTGGTTTGGGTTTTCCTTGGAGCTGGGGTTGGTGCTGCAGTTGAAGGGGTTGTTGCCGCCTGTTTTGGTGCGGGCGTTGTCTCAGGGGTTGTGACCGCCTTTTGGGTTGTTTGATTAGGGGTTACCCTTTGGGGGCAACTCCTAGCCATGTGGCCCTGCTTTTGGCAGAACCAACAGTGTGGACGACGGCCCTCCACCACTACCGTTATGCTGGCGTCTTTGTATTTCAGCAGCGGGCCAAGAACAACAGAAAAAAGGCAAGCCTCTTATATACATATACACAGGGTGTTCATAAAGTCCGTGTGCAATTTTTTAAATGAATTGTTCCAAAATCAAATCCTTTTTACATGTTATTTTTATTGCAATCACAAATAAAATTATAAATATTTTAAGGCGCACACAGTCTTTATGGACACCCTGTATGTATATACATATATATATATATATATATATATATATATATATATATATATATATATATATATATTAAGTAGCCTTCTTTCAGTATTGACAGGCTATGGATACCCACTGAAACGGTGTCTGCACGTGGAATTTTTTTTTGTGGAAATAGATGCTTAATCTCCACCCACACCTCTAATGAATTGGCGTTGATAAATACCAGCAGAATATGGAATTTCAGCAAGGCTGGAAACAATGCTGAGATAGGCGGGGGGCAGTTACAGTGCCTAGATCACTCAAATGGTCATCCCTTTGGCACTGGCCATGTTCAATGTTGCTTATCTTCAGTGTTGCTTACACACACATACATACATACATATATATATATATATATATATATATATATATATCTACGTCTACGTTTAAACATATTTCAGTTATTTCTATTTACTTAGTTTCAATTTCATATTTTTAACATCAATATAAGAGATTTCATTATTTTTCAATACGGTATTGATTATCCGTCTACAAGAGATTAATTACTTTTAAGATTAAAGTGAGTTATCTGCGATTTCTAAACAAATATCATTTTATATATTTATGATGTTTAATTGTACTAATAAATTCTATTCGATTTAATTTAATTATTTTATTTAATTTATATTACGTATTTATCAATTTAGTTTTTTATCTTTCATTGATTATATTATTTTTAATCTTAATATTTAAAATAATTTTATGTTTAAAACAATCATATTCTTATAAATAAAAGTTTTATTCATTTATGTAATAGTTTAATTATAAGATTCATTTAACTGATTACCTGATATGTCTATTAAATGCACTTCAAATAATTATATTTGAATTTTTATATACTACAGTGGTTATATTTCATTAATTCTTAATGTCTTAAAATTATATCATGTCATTTATTTATTTAAATTTGTGTCATAAAGGTATACCGATATTCCATACCATTTAAGCTATATTTTTGTATTAGAGTTATTTAGTTTTATTACTATTGACATGTATTTGAAATTTATCCATAATATATCCATTCATTGACTTATGTATTTTATTTAATTTTATTTTAGTTTTTATTTATGTTTTAAATTTATTCCCATGTTGTCATTTATTTATATATGGTCTGTAGTTGCATTAGGCTTCACAAATTAAAAGACTGGTATAAACAAAGACGTGAAATATGATTAAATACACATATTCTTCATATATATATACATACATATATATATATATATATATATATTCTTATGCACAGTTATTCTCGCAACTAATGCACGCGCTGTTCTGAATTTTAAGCCATACAATTAATAATATTGTGGACATTATTTCTTAGAAAATATTAACATCTTCAATGGACCAAAGGATTTTGCTCTTGTCAATAAAAATGGCAATTATATAAGATATTGATTGTACTATGAAACCATATTGAAGTTGTTTGTTCTTTATTATTGTTGTTCACAATTTAGAAATTTCTAGAATAATCAATGTTTCGATGATCTTTTAGAACTTCACCATATTTTAGCATTGGTTTGCATATATAGTTGGCACGCTGAAAACATGTAGATCACCAAAATGGAAGCCAACTGTTTATTACTGTGCAGATTAGCTTAAAATTTTAGATCTACGGTTGTGGTAGTGTTGCCATATAACGTGCTAAATTTCACAATTATTATTGAAAACTATCGCAGAACAAAAATATCGATTTAAATATAATGATGGCACGAGGTGTATACACGAACACACAAATATATATATATATATATATATATATATATATATACAGATATACAGAAAGAGTTAATAAATATGCATGTAGATATATATATATATGCATATATACACACACATACACGCACACACACACATATATATATATATATATATATATATGAACAGAGAAAAAGAGTTGACTGCTTCGTTGTAACACATGTTTTTTCATGTGGCTAGAGGGGCCAGTGTTTTACGTTGAGATCGAATCGCGATGGTGTCATAGCTTCGGAAGATTTTTAATTATAATTTCGTTATTAAAAAACGCTTATCGTTTGTTAAGTGTGTTTTATTCTCATGTGAGTGGCAATGTACTATTACTAAACGTAGATGACTTGCTTTCATACAGTGCGCAAACGAATGCTGAAGAACATATGTATTAATTAACAGACATATCAACATAATTTAATATTATTAAAATTTTCACGTAGTACTGAAGCATAAAACTATGAATAGTGGATATTATTTTGACAATTTTTCATACGCATTATCAGGTACCTAGGGTTGTCTATTTTTGTACGAAGAGATATGAAGTATTGCCGGAAGTAGGAGCCTATAACTATCATATGTGTGGCTATTAAACTAAAAAAAATGTATTAATTTTTATTGGCTTTGTTCACTATTCTATATTCTCTTAGATGTAATTAATTAATTACACACTTTCGTGTTTTTTGTAATTTCGATGTAATAGCAAGATATATTCATCAAAGTTTTTCAACCGTCTTATGGTCTTTTCTGTGATTTCGCTTTTACACATATTCTATATTTGATGTTGTTCATTGATAAGGTTAATCGATAGTGTTGCAAACTATGTCATCGGATCTTTTGTTAACAGTTGCAAACTAATATTATTGCCTATTTGGCGCAGTATTTACCCTTGGCCTCCGTCAAAGGAGGAATTCTCAATGGAATAATAAATTTACAAGCCGTACTAAGTCGCATATATATATATATATATATATATATATATATATATATATATATATATATATATATATATATCCTGGTTAGCGGATATAATATTGGCAATTTTTAAAGGAAAATATCACCGTTCTTCCAAATGGTATTCACAAATTTTGTACTAGTTTTTTACTAGCCGGATTAACGTAACTTAACTCCGGAGATGTCAGGAGAATCAATGTCAAACTTGGAAAACATTATTGGAAAATGTATAATCTTGAAGTTATCTATTTATTTATTATACAATTGTCGTTCTGTTTATCAGTGGTTTATTTGGGTTTATCTAGACAAAGCAACAAATAAGAATGTGTTTAGAGAAGTTCATCTGCTTTTCCAGAAATCCATGTGCGCCCAAATAGCTCTCATATCTAAGTGTGTGAAAAATTTTGCAGTTGAGATGATTAAAACAATGTGTTTTCAACAAATAAACAAGAAATCCTGGAGGGAATGTGTTTATGCGATATCAGTTCGTAAATCGGCGGACGTAAGGGTTCGGTAGAAAAACCGATAAACTCTCTTGAAGAAAATAAAGGCAGAATGATGATCAAGTGTTGAAAGGAAATTTCATAAGAATTTCGGCAGAGGCTGCATAAATACATCAATTGCACGTGTAAAAATGTACTATAGAAATATATTACTTTACTTATATATAAATGAGCCTTGGTGTCCGGCGTTTTCCGTGTGTTTGGAGGTGTATATTGAGCAAAAAAAAATGGTAGGGTTCTGCGGGAAGATATATAAAGTTTCCTTCTGATGTTTGTCCACGACTAGAGCAGATACTCAATCGATTTGATTTAAAAAAAAATATATATAGATTTCACTAATTTCGATGACAATAAAAATATTAGAAGTGTAAAACAAATGTTGATCTGCATTCAATCGCGGCCAACGTTAGGTCTCCCCGCTAGTATATATATATATATATATATATATATATATATATGTATATATATATATATATATATATATATATATATAAGCTAAGCGTCTGTGTGTGTGTGTCTGGTCACAAATAGGCTCCAATATGGTTGACTATTTTTTTTTTTTAAATGATTACAAATAATGATCGAAAATGTATCGAGGAACAGGAATGGGTATGTTTGATCTGGCAGTACGGTAGCTCATAAAAATTGTGGGGTCTGCGTTCGCGCCTGGACCCCAAAGTATGGAAATAAAAAATGAAAAAAAAAATGTTTATAGGGATTTTGATATAGATGTACATAAGAATACTTAGATAAGTATGTTTCAACGTAAATAGGGACGGTATAATAAAATTGTGGGGTCTGCGTTCGCGACTGTACTCCATGGAAATATGGCACAAACTTTAACAAAGACTTTTTATATCTATCTGCGTAAGTATATTTTCATAATAATGTTTCAGTTCGAAGAAATATGGTATAATGAAATTATTAGGTGTTCGTTCGCGCCTGACCTCCATAGAATGGAAATATGTCACAAAGTTTAACAAGGGTTTTAAAAGGGGGGAGGATCCACTACAACACCTTAACTTTAATCTTAATTCACGTTAGCTTTTATTTAATTTTTTAGTTGAATAATATTGTGTCGAATAAATTCACCTCATAAATGCACGTTCTTATTAAAGTGAAAGCTAAAAAAAAAAAAATGTCGGACAATTCTCGACACAAATTTTGCATAATTCTATTTTTTCCTTCTCCACTTGCACGTGGCACTTTTTCGAAAATAGATAAATAATAAAAAATAATGACGTTACTTGTTATCGTGTCAAAAGAAGGAAAATCCTGCCCATGCGATTACGTTTCTTTTTAAAAACATTTACATAACCTTTTTTATTTTTATTTATTTATATATCTGTTTCAGCTTTTTTGTCAGTGTACTAGAACGAATTCAGTTGATTACAACCCTTTCTGTGTGTTCTTTACATTATAATAGTACAACCCTGAATCCGACGGCGCAATACTACATAGTTCAATACTGTAAAACTGAAACGAAGCTGTTCTGCTTGAAAAGGACATCATTTTCTTTTCATTCATATTTATATCGAGTCTTTGCTTTAAAAAAAAACTAAAGTAATTACGTGTTTACTTTTTTAATACCCCATTTTGCTGTTTCGGATTATTTTACTAAAGTTAGTAAAGCTTCATTATTTTTCAAAACTGTTTCGGTTTCTTTGATTTCCGATAATTCGTCGATATTATTTAGTAAGAGTGTTTAGCAAAAAGCCAACAGACGACTACCCGAAAAAATAAATATACAAGAAATAAATACTACCATAATCAATAAAAGTTCAGTTCATGTTTTTTTGTTTGTTTTGAAATAGTTTTTAATGCTCTTTACTTGAAATAATTTTAGCGAACCGAAATTAAAACGAAATTTGAGGCGATAACTACTTAAATGAATTTTTATATAAACTACACATGCAACAATCGAATATTCCTCAAGCACAAAATAACGGAAAACATTAAAATATGTTTATAAATATTCCTTACGTAGACGGAACTCTCTTAAATTGTTAATACCGAATTCTCAGGTGCCCCTCCATCAAATTGAAAACGGGGCTCTCCATTTCAAAATCGCTGCCATTTTAATTTTTTTTAAACCGGTTCGTGAACTAAAAAAGATTCTTTTTTATAAACTACTTAAAAATACAAACCAAAAGTAACTTTTATTGACTATGGTAACATTTATTTCTTGTATATTTATATTATTATATATATAAAAATTTCTCTTAGTAAGGAAACATCATTTTGTTGGTCACTCTTGGCTACGAATGGAAACAAAGTTGATATAAAAAAATATATTTTCTGTAGGTTGTTTTTGAACCCAGTCAACGACGGGTACTTCTGCTAGTATATATATATATATATATATATATATATATATATATATATACATATATATATATATATATCGTATGAATTAGATGATTATATTTTTTATAAAACATAATTATTAAATATTCTACGGGTAAAAACTGAGAGAGAAATACACACTTTTTTCTTAAACAATATTGCAAATAATTACTATACAGAGATTTGCCAGATGAGGCTCTACGAGGATGAACCACGGAAAATTCTGGTAGCTAAATTCCATTCTATAATTGCATAAGTTCTACCATAGATCTACTCATGTATTGAGCAATGTTAAAGTAAATATTGCAAATCGAGACACTAAATATAATACATATTGTAGTAATAGCTTATTTAGTAGGAAATAAGGCGAACGGTCCAACTCAAAAGTAACTTTAATTTTTTTCGTCGCATTTACAATTACTTGTTTACTTAGGCTGGTTAACTTATGCCTTCTTGGCCTTCGGGACAAGATCAAGGTGTAGTATCTGTTCTTCAGATGCTGCACTTCAATTTCTTGTTCTCTGTCAGTGGAGGAGAAATCCTTCACGACTGAGACAATTTTTATTTTTGTTCCTTTTCTCCACGTTAAAAAACGACCCTGGTGTCTAACTCTGTCCCGTGGGGAGGCATTGTAAATAGGAACTTATGCCTGCTTACGTGTAGAGCCGTACATTATTGTGAAATCTCCTCTGAGGCCCCTGAAGAAAGTACTTCACGATATCTCCTTATTACAATTTATGTAGGTCAACAACATTATATATATATATGTGTGTGTGTGTGTGTGTGTGTGTGTGTGTGTGTGTGTGTGTGTGTGTGTGTGAAAACGATATTAGAAGAAGACGAAAGAAAAAAGGGGGGTTTCAATTCTGATTTGACAACATTTAAGTTTTAAGATTTAATAATTAGATAAACATCGAAAAAGGAGGAAATTGAGTTTAAAGACTTTATCCAGATACGACACGGATCGGAGTATAGGGAGGGAAGAGAAAGAGAGAGAGAGAGATGGGGAGAGGATAGAGTGGCAGAGAAGAAATGAGGAAATGATATAAGATGCGTAGGACTTTCGAGGCCGGAGTAGAGGAGAAATAGAGAGGTAAAGGATGAATGGAAAAAGGGAAATACAAATGGCACAGTAAGACGCAACCACTAGTGGGTTGTCGAGCCGTCGCGGTGTCATATGGAATTATGAAGACTGGGGGGTCGTTGTAACTAAGATGCGGCCTCTTAAAGTAAACTAAGTAACATCCAATCTAAGTGATTTACCTATTTAAATGCATTTGGCATAAAAAGTCACTAAGAAATCAAGTAAATTAAATTAAATTAAAAATTGCCGGACATAGATTAAATAGGTATAAAATTATAAGAATGGAGGTAAGTATAGATAATAATAATAATAATAATAATAATAATAATAATAATAATAATAATAATAATAATAACATATTGATAATACTACTACTAATAAAAATAATAATACTAACAGAAAGTGATAATAATAGAATGATAAAGATAAAAAATAATAGTAAAATAAAAGTAAAGGAAATTGAGTAAAAGTATATATATATATATATATATTAAGTAATGTGATTTATAATTTAAAAGTTTTAAAATTTTTTAAATTTAACAATCAAAATTTAATTAAATTAAAAATCAGTTTTATAAGAAGGAACAACAACAAAGTCAATTATCTGTACGATCGTTTCGGAAATCCGTGCTTTTTATTTGTGGTATACATGAAGTCACGTAGAATAATTATACATAGTTTTTTTGGTAAGCACGGTCTCCTCATCAGCAAATTTAGGAGGATTTCTATTGAATTGAAAAGACACCAAAAATAAACCTAGCATTAAAAGTAAGGCAGATGAATCTTTTGGTTTTTCTTTTTTTGAAATCAGGAACTGTATTTAAAGTAGTCATTTAGATGTTTGCTATAGCTTTTTTATTTTATTGAATATTCAATAAAATAAAAAGCTATAGCAAACATCTAAATGACTACTTTAAATACAGTTCCTGATTTCAAAAAAAGAAAAACCAAAAGATTCATCTGCCTTACTTTTAATGCTAGGTTTATTTTTGGTGTCTTTTCAATTCAATAGAAATCCTCCTAAATTTGCTGATGAGGAGACCGTGCTTACCAAAAAAACTATGTATAATTATTCTACGTGACTTCATGTATACCACAAATAAAAAGCACGGATTTCCGAAACGATCGTACAGATAATTGACTTTGTTGTTGTTCCTTCTTATGAAACTGATTTTTAATTTAATTAAATTTTGATTGTTAAATTTAAAAAATTTTAAAACTTTTAAATTATAAATCACATTACTTAATATTGAATTAGCTCTAGGACATTTAACTATCGAGCTTATTATATATCTAAATTACAACGAGCATTTCCTGTATTTTAATTAAACTAGTAATTTCACTATTACATTAAAATACACTTAGCTCTTTAGACTATTATTCTAATCTCCTTTAAATTATATATATATATATATATATATATATATATATATAGTAATTTATAAAATATATATGGCGATTAAGCTACACTGAATATTCTGCGTTTCATCCAACTATAGGATTCGTCAGGCTTATGCGCGAATTCTGTCGTTGCTTCTTGTTTTTATATATGTTGAGGATTTCTAGTTGGCCAATCGGCTTTCTAGTCGCCACCGCGCCCCTTCCTATCAGCCAATGGGCATGCATTTTATCAAACAAAGGATCTGTTTTAGAACTAGGTTAGTGGTTTTTAGGTCGCCGTTCTCCTTTTTTTTATACATATAAATATACCTATGTGTACACAATAATGCACATATATATACATATATGCATATATATATATATATATATATATATATATATATACATATACATATACATATATGTGTGTGATCGTTTATGTATATTCATGTTTATTTGATTTATTTATTTATTTGTTTTCTATTGTTATTGTTAGTTTTAGAGCTATTTTGTATCGCTATCCTAGAGTAAGTTTTATTTTGTGAACACAGTTGTTTGCTATTTTCCACCTACAGTTTAATAGATTTTGAGGTTCTTTAAAGTACAGGATAGAAAATTAATCGCCATATATATTTTATAAATTACTAACTAGCTCTACCTACGTATTGAGCACTTTTGAAGTAAATACTTAAAGTTTACGCATAAATCTGTACTTTCGTATATTAAATTTATGTGAATAAATGAAGTAGTTATATATATATATATATATATATATATATATACATCCATACATAAATAAGTATAATTAACTAGGCGAGTTTAGTGCTAAATGCAACACATATGCACACATGTACACAGAGAAATACATATATATGTCTACATATATATATAAAGCATATAAACATACATACATATACATACACGAACACATGCATACACATACAGAAATACATATACATATACATAAACATGTACACATACAAAAAAATTTAAAGTTTAAAAACATATGAATATATATATATAAAATATAATAAAGTAAAATAAAAGTGGAATATATAAGTAAGTATAATTAACTAAGCGAGTTTAGTTCCAAATATACCACATGTATACACATGTACACAAGTAACCATACATATATGCACATATGCATAAATATATATCCGTACATACATATAGGCAAATATACACAAGCATATGCATACACATACATAAAAGCATATACATGTAACAAACATGCATACACACATATATACACACCTACATAGGGACAAACCTAGGTACATATACATGACCCTTGTATATAGATACCCATACATATACATATAAATACAAACATACAAATGTACATATGCACACGTATACACCCATATCCACATATATACATATATATATATATATATATATATATATATATATACATATATATATATACAGAACATACAGGAGCATATACACGTACATGCACACGCATACGCATAGATTTGGATACCAAATAAGTAGCCTTAAGTTAGTAACGGAAAAATAAGCGAGTAAAGCGCATTAATAATAATAATGGTCATAATGGTGTTCTGCTCTGCAATAGCATTGGGCACTTTCTTTAGATTTTTACTAATAACTATTTAGGCTATATATATACACACACACACACGCACACACACATATATATATATATATATATATATATATATATATATATTTCCAAGTTAATATTTTCCAGAGGTAAAGCTAAGTTAATGCGAGAGTGCTACATTATGAATGAGTATATATATATATATATATATATATATATATATATATATATATATATATATATATTCAGTAATGTGATTGATAATTTAAAATTCAAAGTTAAATACTCAGTAATATTCAACGAGCACTTTTTGTCTTCCTGTATTTTAATTAAATTAGTAATTTTACTATCACATTAAAATACACTCTGCTCTTTAGACTATTGTTCTAATCTCCTTTAAATTTATATATATATATATATATATATATATAGAGAGAGAGAGAGAGAGAGAGAGAGAGAGAGAAAGAGAGAGAATGAAATGATACAAAAATTTATATATATATATATTTAAATAAAATGGGTCAAGAAATTCCAACGAAAGAAAGATGTATATTTAAATAAGGGATTAGTCACCAGCAATGTGTATTTTTTAACATTATTTTATTATTCCCTGTCTTGGTTTTTCACAGAACGTCTGAAACGTGTGTAAAAACGATTTCAATGACTTAAAACATTATTACAATGATCCAAACATAATTCTCAATGAAAAACCAAGACGGAATAATAAAATAATGTTAAAAAATACACATTGTTGGTGACTACTCCCTTATTTAAATATATATATATATATATATATATATATATATGTACTAGCAAAAGTACGTTGACTGGGTTCAAAAACAGCCTACAGAAAATGGACACTGATTTATGAAAGTATGATAGATTATGAAAAGGAAGGATTGTAAAGAGATAGCTTCGAATTTGGGGGTATCAAAACCAAAGCAAAATATGATGAAAGTAAAAATAAAATAGATAAATCCCATAATGTATTATACCATACCTGTTCACACTGGAACACTTTTCACAATATTCTGTGGATCTGTATTAAAAAAAAAACTTGTTAAACTTTCTGACATATTTCCATTCTATGGGGATCAGGCGCTAACGAACACCCCATAATTTTATTATACCATATTTCTTCTGACTGAAACATAATTATCAAAGTATACTTACGCAGATAGATGTGAAAAGTATTTATTAAAGTGTGTGCCTATTTCCATTCTATAGAGGCCAGGCGCGAACGCAGACCCAACAATTTTATTATACCATGCCTATTTAAGTTAAGACATACTTATCAAAATATTATTATGTGCATCTATATCAAAAACACTTGTAAACGTTTTTTTTTTTTAATTTTTAAATTTTATATTTCCATACTTTGTGGACCAGGCGCGTACGCAGACCCCACAATTTTAATAAATCATCATTATGCCAAATCAAACATATCCATTCCTGTGTCTCGATACATCTTCTATCAGTTTTCTACAATAGTCAACCATATATAGGAGCCTATTCGTGATCACACACACATACACACACACACATACAGACTCCAGCTTTATATTATAGATATATATGTATA
Source organism: Euprymna scolopes (assembly GCF_053919585.1). Classification (NCBI taxonomy): domain Eukaryota; kingdom Metazoa; phylum Mollusca; class Cephalopoda; order Sepiida; family Sepiolidae; genus Euprymna; species Euprymna scolopes. The sequence continues at coordinate 30,452,429 of NC_136500.1, forward strand.
TATATAACTTGGTTTACGATATATATGTATATATATATTATTATAATTTCATTCATTTTATTGACACAAAATTATCATGTCGCTACAATAAATCTATTGTTTTAGTTTTACAAGGCATCGTTAGGCTACAACATACTTCTGTTCGTACTCGAGTTTGTCTTTAATAAGAAAGGGGCGATAGTTTTATCAGGTATAAATAAAACTGTTTCTTTAATTATGTCAGAACGTCAACGTGCATGATGCGGTCAAAAATAATTAATTTGTCAATTGAATGATGGCAAACATGATAGGGAGAAGTGGAATGGAACATGGCTTTTTCAACAGTTTGCAATTTCTCTAGGAGTTAAAATCTGTGTCAATATGTTTTATGCCTGTTTATGTTAAAGATAATCTTAGTAAAACGTGTTGATAAATACTTAGTCTGAAGTAAAAATAAAGATTTAATTTTAAATCTTATTAAAATTTATTATGAAAAATTTACTATTTCAAGTTTCATATAATAATAGATTAATCTATTCTATAAATATCTTAGACTAATACTCAGTATAAATAAAATAGTAGATGATAAAATGATAAAATATAAAGCTGACAAGATAAGTCCTGCTGTTTGTAATTTTAAGATTCAGATGAACATGTCTCGCCTCAAACAAAACTTATTAAGCGATATAAGCAGCATCAGTATAAACATACTTTTGCTAGAGCAAGTGTATTTTGTCCAGGAACGTAAGATCTTGTGGTCTGGTAGCGAAGAAGTCGCTGAAGGCGGTTGTTATATCGTTTGGGTTTCTTAAGCATTTTTCACGCAGAAAGTTGTCAAGATGCTTGAAAAAGTAGTTGTAGTCGGAAATTAAGAGGTCTAGCGAGTATGGCAGATGAGGCAGAGTTGTGTAGCCCAATTCCTTCAACTTGCACAGGATCGGTTTAGCAACCTGTGGTTTGGCATTGTCGTGGAGAAGAATTGGGCCTTTTTTGCTGACTTAGACTGAGTCGAGGTTTCTGATGCATTTCATCCATATGTTGACAATTCTTCTCCGCCATAATGGTTTCGCCTGTATTAAAAAAAATTGTAATGAATGAAACCGGTCGCAGATTACAATACAGTCAGCATGACATTCCTTTGGTGCAGCTCTGACTCTTGGAAGTGTCGTAGAGCTTCCTCGGCGTCTTACAACTGAGCTGTGCGTCGGCAGTTGTCGTAAAGAACCTATTGTTCATCGTATGTCACCACGCAATCGAGAAACGGATTGTTCTTGTTGCGTAAAAGAATGAAATATGGCACTTCACAATAGCGTTTCTTTTGGTCATCGTTCAATTCGTGAGGCACCTATTTATCAAGTTTTTTAAATCTTCCCAACCTTTCAAGTGAGTTGAAATCGTCGTATACGTTTCGTAAAATTAAGAAACCGTTGTGCGTAGATTGGATTCGACTAAAGCTCTTACATACACCCTCCCTTGACTAAATAAACGCGTGTTGAATCTGACGACCAGGCCTGTATGTGTTTTAGACTTAACGTGCAATATAACATTAGTTACTTATTTTTTCTCTACCGCTCTCCTTCGACCCATGACTGTACGCTAATAAACCAAATCTCTAACAGCATAGATACATCACTCTTCTTCAATACTAACGCACGAGTACATGTATTTGGTGACTTTAATGTCCACAGCAGTAATTGAGAAGAATCCGGTTTGTCCTCAACGGTCGTACATCTAAATGATATGATATAAATGTTGGTGTACCTTAGGGGGCGATCCTTGGACCTTTATTATTCCTAATATTCATAAATAACCTCTGTGAAAAAATTGCCACTGAGATGAGTATAATTGTTGATGACACAACGCTCTATAACAGGCACGATGGAAACACAAATGAACACATATCCACGGAGATGGCAGAAATACTAGAGGAAGACATCTAATATGTAGTGGAATGGAGACAAAATAGATGGTCACTTTCAATGCTGTGAAGATTAAGCTAGATTCCTTGAATAATTACAAGTAACCTTCTCAACCACAAATAGCTATGGCTAAAGATACACTACCTGAAAGTATTTATTTAAACTCCTCGGTTTAACGTTTACAAGGAACATGAGTTGAAACAAACACACGGAGAGCATTGCCAGGCCTGCTGCAAGGGAAAGTGAGCTCTCTCTCTACCGTGCTAGAAAGTTAGTTACGCCTAAAAGCATCTTTTAACTCTACAAGGCCACTATTCGCCAATATATGGAGTATTATTGTCACATTTGGGCTGCTGCATATGCTACTAGTCTCTCGCATCTGAACAGGGTTAAAAAGAGAGTCGTTAACTTTATAGGTCCTAAACTGTCATTCAAGTTTCAACTTCTGTCCCATTAACAAAATGTTGTATCCCTCTGCCTGTTCTAAAAGTATTTTAATGATGGATGCTCTGCTCCAACCTCCGGGTTTTTGTGTGAATCCCATCGACTGAAAGTGGTGTAAAATTGTCGAAAAATCGCACTTTATCTTTTCACCCAATTCTCTAAATGTCTGGCCATCTTCCTTCAAAGGAACCCTGATTTGGTCTACGTCTATCTTCTAGAACGAAGAACAGTATTGAGGTCAAAATTACCGTGTTTGAATCGGGTAAACCGATCTCGAACAGTTCTCTCAGCTATAGCGTTTCCCCATATACAGCACAAATATTCTTGCTTTTTGACCTTGATTAAAGGCGAAAAAAAAATGAGTTGTCGAAAATGTGATTCATTATCTACTTGACAATCTATTTGACGGTTCGGAAAGACAAGAAAAGATTATATGAGCAAAACACGATGACCATTATCTTGTAGAACAGAATACGTACTTTCTAATGTATAGCACTTTGCCAAATATCAAAACATGTTTTAGAAAAAATATTTTTATAAAACGGCGGGAACTTATGCTACAAACTTATTGTACTCCTGTATATTATATAATCCGTTTAAATAATATTTTAATTAAAATTATATGTATATATCTGTCAGTATAATTTATATATGTGTGTGTGTGTGTGTGTGTGTGTGTGTGTGTGTGTGTGTGTGTGTGTTTCTGATGTAGTATCAAAAGTCCTGGGGGCGTATATGATTAGGTATATTTTAATTATATTTTTTATCTCTACTTCTTGTTTATTGTCTGTAAAATTGGCAAGATCATTTCTTCATTTGTCATTTTCTTATAATTATAATCTTGTAGTGTTTTAATCTTAACTTTTAATGCAAATTTCTTAGCTTTAATCCTTGACTATTAATGATTAAATTTCTAATCCTTACCTTTATCTTATATAAAATGACAAAATATATATACCTTGTTATACTATAAGCTTAAATATGTAGTAATTCATATATGAAATACAAAAAGTGTATTATTTGTTTATTTGACTAATGGTAAATTGTATTTTTCAAATAATTGTTAAATTATTATTAGTAGTAGTAGCATTATAATTTATTTCATCACACGCAGATAATAAAAAAATGATGTAAAAAGACTTTTAATCTAAAGTTTTGTTACAAATTATGCAAATAAGTATTAAAAGAATCTGATATTTTATTACGGGTCTTGACAGTTAGATTTCTCTTCAATGCCTATATGATAATTTGTCATTGACCTATTCCTCCCATCCTACGGACGTCTGCCTACATCTGAATTCTAAGCATAACCTTTTCACTATCCCTCTTCACTTTCAACATCTACACGAGATGATATCTTCCGGTTTATTGGGGTTTTTGGGGGGGTTTATTTTTTTTTTTTTGGTTTTTTACTGTTTTGTTCGTTTTCTTACTGTACTGCTTCATTGATGTATATTATTATTATTCTCTATATATTAATACTATAGCATGTGTGTTCGTTTGTGTGTCACGCTTACATCTGGGTAATTTAATTGTTATGTTCGATTTCTTGTCGTAAATAATTTTGCCAAGAGTTTCAACTATAGCTGATGGCACTTAAGTCATCTTTTTTTTTTATAAATAATTTTATCAAGATTTCTTCATAAGTTTTAGTTTCGGTTTCGAGTATGGCTGAAGGAACTCCAGTTATATATATATATATATATATATATATATATATATATATATATGTGTGTGTGTGTGTGTGTGTGTGTGTGTATATATATATAGAGAGAGAGAGATAGGTATATATATGCATACACACACATACACACATATATATATATTTATTTTTGAAATCGCAACTTATATCATATAAAAATCGATAGAACGTAAACTCCATAATGATATATATGAAATCTGCAAGAATTAAAATATCATATTTAAACGTACTTTACGACCGGGCTTTACCGTGCGTTCGTGCTTGCTTAGATAAATACTTTTGCAGTTTTAACAAAAAAAGCTACAATAATATCAGAGCGTTTCCATTTACACTGAATATCTACAGAATGCCAACATCAATATATTACATATGAATGAGTCCTGAGGTTTAGCTAGTTATTATTATTATTATTATTATTATTATTATTATTATTATTATTATTATTATTATTAATTCTTCTCTTTAGTTTTTAATATTTCGTTTCTTTCTTTCCTTTTTTGTTTGTTTTCTTTTTCTTGTTAATTTTTAAATGCAGTTAATTTATTTTATTTTTTATATCATGCGACTACCCACTTGATCTAGATTTGCTATGAACTCTTTTCTCAATTTTCATTACGCACTCTACTGAAAAGCTTTTTAGTTACTTGTAACTGGCTGACCTAACATACTTATGAATGTGTAGCGATATATAAATGTAAGTGTATTATAAATAAAATGTATAATTTGATTTACCTCGGTATTGAGCACTTTTGTATGAATCTCGTAAAAATCATTGGTTGTTTCCCCTCTAAAAAATATTAACCTGAAAGAAGTATATATATAGAGAGAGAGAGTTATTGGCTACACATTAGCAATGAGGTGATTTTCCCTGCTAGGGGGTCATTGAAACACGTTTGTTAATGTGTAGCCAATAGCTCTCCAACAATCAATATATTGCTCTGTTTCACGCATTGAGCACTCTTTGGAATGACATATTGTGTTGTTGTTATGAGTTACTGAAAAAATTCTACCAATAGTATAATATATATATATATATATATATATATATATATATATATATATATATAATTATTTCCACAGCCAACTAACGTCGAAGTCATCCAAACATAGCTAGTATCTAAGCATCTATAACAGGCAGGATGGGAAAACAAATGAACACATATCTAAAGAAATGGCAAAGGTACTAGAGGAAGACATCCAAATAGAGGCTTGGATGAGAGCTCCGTTTGATGAATGCCTCTCTTGTTCGAGACGAAGTTGGTTCATTCAATGGTCAGATTTCGCCGTGGTTTGCTTGATCTGTGTGTCAGTTAATAAAATTTCTTGTGTGTGATCCGTTTGCGCATGTGGCGCAGTACTTGCATCGCATGCAAGTGGCTCGGGTTTCGAATACCGAGTTCGGATATATGATCCTAAGTGATGGCGAAGCTCGAGTCTTGGACTTCCGGTTTGTTGGCTGTCATGGGCTCTTGTGAGCTGCGACGTTGTTTGATTTTCGAAATAATTATATAATCTCTGACATTCTGAAAATTTATATATATATGCATATAAATATATATATACACGTGTATATATAAGTGACGTCTATATTATGAAGAAAAGTCTCTACCAAACTACTTTGTTAATGTTTGCTCTATATACTTTAAAATTGATAGATAGGGGATTTTGACATGTGAACAAATTTGATTTGGATTTTTAGTCGATATAAATAGCAGTAAAGAAAGTAAAATAGTTTACATATTCGAATGTGGCAGGCGTAAGTCGACTAAATGTGGTATTTTTACGCATGCACCAATATACATCTGTAGGTTAAATAGCATTATTTTCGTAATTTTTATATGCAGATGAACGTGGCTCAAATTATACTGAATGAGGCTAAAAGCTGTAGATTCCTGTTTCGATTCTACCTGATGGTACCCAAATCATACATATTTTACTTTTAATCACAACTATGATTGTGTAAAATAAAATAAAATAATAGAGCATTAGAAAAATAATAAATATGAAATCTGCACGAATGAAAATATTATATTTAAGATTTTTTACAATCGAACCACGTCGTGGGCAACCACTTATATATTGGGTTCAATATGATAATCAATAGAGAATTGGCTATATATTATTATTAATAATAATAATAATAATAATAATAATAATAATAATAATAAACGATAAGAAATCGGCTGTCTTGCTAGTATATATATATATATATATATATATATATATATATATATAGTAAGTTATAAAATGTATATGGCGATTAAGCTACACTGAATATTCCGCGTTTCATCCACAGAATTCGCGCATAAGCCTGAAGAATCCTAGAGTGGATGAAACGCGGAATATTCAGTGTAGCTTAATCGCCATATACATTTTATAACTTACTAACTTGCTCTACCTACGTATTGAGCACTTTGGGAATAAATACTTAAAGTTTACGCATAAATCTATACTTTTGTATATTAATTTTATGTGAGTAAGTTAAGTAGTATATATATATATATATATATATATATATATATATATATATATAGTATGTAGTATATATATATATATATTTCTGAGTTTAAATAAAAGTTGTTTTAAACTTTTTATCTATTATATATTAAAACTCAAATCGTCTTGCCTGGGCGTTGAAACCGTCTATCAGGTTCTGCTTTACAAGTTCCAGTTTACGACTTCAAGTTTCAATAAAAGCAAATTTATAAAAGCTTTTTTAATCGACGATTTCCGAAGTAGTCTTTCTTATTTTATTTATTTTTAATAGATGTATTCATTTTTCTACACTCCTAAAACTGACAATATTTTTTTTTCTAGGTTTGCGTTACTAATCACAACATTCGCGTTGCTTGAGTGTTTTACCGTTTTTCCATTTAAAATAATAGAATACCAAAATAACGTTTTCATAATTTGCCGGTGAATGTTGAAACTATAATACTAAGTAAATGTTATACTCACGTATTACACAAAGTAGAATAGATAAAAATAATCATATTTACTTGGGGAATGTCGGATTCTGCGATTACAGGTGTGTTAAATTGTTCACGTATAAATATGCAAATAAAAACAAAACTGCAAATGGTCTTTGTTTTTTACATCGGTATTATATTTCCTTGTAAGTTAGAATCGTTTTCAAACAAAAACAATTTTGCAATTTAACCTGTTTTAAAGTATTTTATATATTATGTGTTTGACTGTTTAAAGACGTTAAAATTACTTGTAAACAAAAGTATTTAATTGGTTTGCGTTACAAATCTATATATCTATAAAATTGAAAGTGTCTGTCTGTCTGTCTGTCTGTGTACCTGTGTATCTATTTGTCTCTGTGTGTACATTTCCTACGCAATAACAATTTTAAGTCTACAGACTCGAAATTTGATATGCAGGGTACTGAGATTTGGGGAAATCGATGTGATCGGTTTTCGGCCAGAAATTTGGCGATTAAGGGGTCAAAGTTTAACGATTTGACCTTTGAGATCTCTACCAAACTCCTCCAACAATTTTCAGTCTAAACACTTGAAATTTCAGATATAGGTTCATTGGACATGGATCTAACTTAATAACTTGATTTGAGCCCAAAACAATAAATTTTAAGGGGTTATAATAGAGTCAAAGTTAAAAAAATTGACCACTTTTTTTTTGCTCAACATACATCTCCAAATACCCGGGCAACGCCGGGCACCCATGCTAGTATATATATATATATATATATATATATATATATATATATATATATATATATTTACACGAATATCACAACTTATCAAGGGTCGGAGGCCACTCGAGGATAAGGGTTAATTGTGAAACAGTAGTCAATGTGATTATAGGGTAGTAAACATAAGAAATGGGAATTTTGTAAATTGGATTACTTAGGGGGATGGTTCATCAAGAACTTGTTTACGTTGGACTTGAAGACAATCAGATTGTAGTCAGCTGGAAAGCAGGTAAACGGAATGTGTACGAATGATGTAAATATATGGTTTGGAAGATCATTAATGAAGATCAGGAAGAGAGTTGGATCAAGGATGAACCCCTGAGGAACTCCAGCATTAATATTGAAAGCTTCTGAGATTTGCCCATCAACCACTTTTATGAATCTATCAGAGAGACTTTATTTAATAATGAAGAATACATTTCTAGTTATACCATAGCTGGAGATCTAGCTTATCAAAGGTCTTTCATATGGCAAGAGCAATTGCCCTAGAGAGGAAGCCTCCGTCGAGAGATTGGCTAATCCTATGAGATATAACTGCAAACACGTCTGCTGTAGATCTAGCAGAACGGAAAACATATTGCATGTCAATGTCAAGGTTATTTTTGCTGAGATGGTTGACTGCTTTTCTATTTAACACAGATTCCAGCAGCTTACTCATGACGCACAGGAGACTTATTGGTCTGTACTGGGAGAGAGAGATGAGCGATCACCTGAATTCTTAAATACAGAGCATACTGGTGAGATTTTCCATGGTGTTTGGAAGCAATTCTTCTTAAGACAGCGCTTAAATAACTTTGTAAGTATGGGCGCTAGTTCTGGTTGAAGCTTTTGCAGCACTATAATTGGGATGCCGTACGGACCAGTGCTTTACTGGATTAAATATTTTAGTTAGCTTGGAAATATCGCATGGGTTGGTGGCATTGGTTGTAAAGGGTAGAATTAGCTGCGAAGATCTTGGCAAAGCACTTCGCTTTGTCTTCTGATGACGAGATTACCTCAGGTCCATTGATGATATTTGGGATAGAGCACACACTTTTGTTCAGGATTCTGTTTGCTATTTGCAAAAACTGATCGAAACCAAGCCGCTGCTTAGTTACTTTGGACTTGACGGACTAAGCATACAACTCACTCGTGTTCTTTATTACTTTTTTACAGTGGTTTCTGGCGGTCCTGAAAGCGGCTTTAATCTCAATAAATCTAATACGTTGGAAGCAATGGAAAAAGTGATTACTGTGTGCAATGGCAGCAGTACATTCTGAAGAGAACCACGGCTGGCTAGTAGGTTTTTGCTGGAACTTTTTCGAGTTTTGGTCGGAAGTTTGGATTGAACCCCGAAGCCTTGACGCGAAGGTGGCAACAAAAGGGAAAAATGCCAGTCACGTAACCCTCTGTGCCACGAGGGAGAGGAACTGATAAGGGGGTTATATGAAGGTTTATGAAGCGAAATGAACAAATAAAGTCTGACCTATTTGTGCGCTGCAAGCCAAATCATTCACGGACATACACAAGAAGAAGCGAACACACACACACGCACAACACTTTCGTTTTTATATTTATAGATGCCCTTCTGGTTTAGCTTATATATGACGGGAGTAAAAAACAAAACAAACAAAACGAACTAGAATAAATACAAATGGGAAAACAAGAAAAAACAAAGAAGATATAAAAGAAATGGTATAAGTAACCCATGGAATAGATGAAATCGAAAGTTGCGTTTCACCCGACGGTAAAATGCCATTCCATTTTTGTAAGCAACTAAGAACTGAAACCGGTGTTTCCTATTACATTTCCATTTAGACGTATCCGTAACGGTGATAAGTGGTCGCGGGGGGAGTATGAATGTAATAGAGAGAACAGATTTTACAACTTCCATTGATTCTTACAAGTTTTGGCAGTGAACATTCACCAGAAAAGATATAAGAATGTACGGTTATCGATGAAGTGTAACGGTAATAGGCCTATAGCACACCTCAGATAATGTGCTGCAGTTTGTGCACATTACATTTGCATGAAATGTCTTGAGTTTTAATCCTATTAAGGTCAAACTCATAGGGGCAAATTACTTTATTTTATTTATATAGAGATAACAAGCTCAATAAAGTTTTGTTTCCGACTTCAGAGTATTATACTGATACTTTCATTACAATGATCAAAGAAAACATACGGTTCACAATCATGTTTCTTTTTCAGCGTATATTTATATGTTATTTTCCGTATTACACATTTTTCACAACACGCGCAGTATAAAAATAGGTTTCAGTTTCACAGGCTGCTAAAGGCAATCTTTTAATAATATTGAAAACAAGTTCACTATTTCAGAACAAAAAATAAGAAAGTCGGAAACATGAAACACGTACGTTAAATATAACAGTCAACCCCCACCCCGTCATCATCTGACACAACATTAGCAGATTCTTAAGCTGAAATCTTGGAATCAACAAGTATAATAAGGATCGTTAGATTTGGATTCAGGAATCAAACCGTAAAACCTCAATAAAATTAGTTGGTTGTTTTGGTTTTACAGCATATCAACCCTTTTCAGGTTATTTAATGCCGAATCTAGTTATTTTGAGGAACGATTTTTAATGGAGTATATCTTTTTAAGACAGATTCTATTTAACCCATAGTTGGGACCCTAACAGGTACTACCAGTCTGGGTTAGAGTGGGCCTGGGAGCAATGTCAATTAAAGGGTGGCTCCACACTCCCCAAGGCCCGAAAGCTGGGAAATTGGAAAATGCCATCGGATAAAATATTGTTAGCCCTAAAGTTAATACTGCGTATAAAATTTTCACAAATTTTGAAATAGCTGAAATCGAAATACGGCCAATTTGATATATAACTAACAATGTTATAGCTATCTCCTAAATTTCCATCGCAACTATAATGCACATAATTCTTACACCATGTAAATATGTAATCAATAATAGATAGCATTAATTCTAACAAAATGAGCTTAAAATTGCAAATATTTTCTAATGCTTTAAGTTATAGTTTTTATAATTTAATGATTTGCTATTAATTATCTCTTTTTCCGAGAATAATTAAAAAGAAAACCTACCGATTGAGTTATTTCCCTATTAATTTTCATTATTCTTATTAATAAAAACAATATTTATTAAGGTGTACTTTGGCAGAAGACTAGTTCTTCTGTCGCAGTGAAAATACAGGGAAGACTTTTGCGTGGACAGTTTACCTCATAGAAGTGTAATTAAACGTTTTGTGACGCAATTTCAGGATACAGAAAGTATAGCAGATGCCCATTAATAACACGGTGGTCAATATCGTTCAGCCATAATTACTGACAATATCCAGATTTTACGGCAACGTTTTTAGGAATCGCACAAAAAAATCAGCACGCCATCTCTCACAAGAAAATAGTATTGCGACATCATCAATGTTTAGGATCGTCCGTAATGGCCTTAATCTCTTTTCTCACAAATTTCATATCATAGTGAGACAAACCGATTATAATAAAGCGGAATGGAAAGCAGTTTTAGAATATATCAGTCAAAATTGAAAATGACTCTGGCTTATATATTATTTAATTGGAATTCATTATTGAGATGAGTATTATTTATTAATTTGATTTATTGCGGACTATCATCCTCATCTTTCTTAGTTGTTGTTTCACGACGTTTCGACCAACTATTCCTATGGCCTTCGTCAGGTAGTAACCGCGACGGGATAGGAACTCTGAATCTCCTAACTGCATCCTCAGCAAGTACTGCCATCCATAGTTGTTGTCGTCTCACCACATATTATCCTCATCTTTCTTAGTTGTTGTTTCACAAGTCAACAACTAAGAAAAGATGAGGATAATAGTCAGCAATAAATAAAATTGACTCTGACTTGTTGAATTTTTTTCTTTATGACGAGTTTCACTGTCAGTTGAGTTGGCATATAAACAAATAGAATACGCTCTTCTGGGCTCAAGTTCAGTCCCATGAATATATCTATCGTCCTCTTAGTCAACATATGTGCCATTGGACTAAAAAGCATCATCGGAAAAAACTTCAGATAAAAAAGGTTATCTTCCATTCACTATAAAGATCGGCAGAATATTTCGCTGGTGATTATGCTCGACTCTTACACATGACGGTTGACGGATGCTCACACTCTTTTGTTTTTCCGATCGACATATTGTGTATCAACAGATCATCGAACTATGTCTTTCTTTCGAGTCTTTACAAATGCACAATACTGAATACAAGGACCTAATAACTTATGTCACTCACAATACTGGTCAAAGAGAATTCTTAAAGAACCTTTACAAATATACCTTTTAAAGAATGCTACAACACTGGCGACAAGGTTTAAAACAATGTTACATACGGATGTTATTTCTTTAGAAGACATGTCGTATATATTGTTGTTGTTGTTCGTCTTAGTAAGCGAGTCTTAGAGATTCATATTGTTTGCAGATATTTCGCGTATATATCAAGAGAGAGACAGTTCTGTATATATAATAGACAGTGTACATGTACATACAGGAAAGCCGACGACATGTAATACACACTGAGAAGAGAATTTAGATATATTGATAGATAGACCGAGATAGAGATTGGTTTGACATTTATGTTTGACAGTTCTGTGAATGGGAGTGTTTCTATAACATTGACACATATTTCTTTACCTATTTTGGAGATGATGATTTTCACAAAGTTCTTATCATATAAATTGACAATACCTTTTCTGTTGAATACATAACACGAAGACGCAGATACAAAAAAATGAAGCTGTTTGTTTATTCCATTTCGACCGGTCAAGGGCGTTGTATTAAGGAATTCAAGTCTTACATGATTCTTCTTCTAACCCCGCTCCCAAGGTTCTATGTCAGCTGTGTCTTTGACTCCTCTCTTCTCCCCTGACTGACTGAGTCCCCCAACTGAGTTTTTTGACTGACTATATTGAGACCCATAACGTCATTGCATGACCAACACGTGTATATTAGACACATGCCATGACATGCCTCCGTATTTAAGCATGCATTGTTACTCACATGTTTCAACTCTGATTTCTCTAACCTACTTTACAAATATGTTTTCCATTGTTCTGATCTAGATTCCTTATTTTAATTTCGTCATTACATTTCTTTCTCTATAAACAGATATCTAACTATTTTGTGTGAGCTTAACAATGGCAATTCCACATTCCTTTGTTTCACTAACATTCTGTATTTCAATAATATTATGTATTCTGTATTTATTTTAACTTATGATTGGAATTCTCAATTCCAAATCTAGCTTCGCAAGTTCGAATCCTTGACTATCCTATTTCATATTTACTCACTTACAAGAACAGGCGGTTGTTCCATAACATCAAGTTATTCCAGAATTATAAAAAAAGAACGTAAAAAAACCCCACGAAGTCTCCCAGCAAACTCAAAGACTTAAAAATAGATTACACGCATTAGTTATTCGTACGTTGGATTTTTAAACGTTAAGCTGGAGATCTTCGTTTCATTATTCCTTAAAGAAGACAGATATTTAATTTTATTTCGACAGTTTTTACTTAATAAAAGTTTACATATCTTTCTCTCTCCTAGCATAATGAACCTATTGTTTTACTATTAACCAAACGAACTTTCTAAAATGAAAATTTGTGGGTGGACATTCGAATATCATTTCGATAAATCATAGAAGCCTTACCGTCGAACATTCTTCTCGCATTAAAGGTCGAACCTCTAAATAATTATTGCTAGAGACGCAAGTTCGTATAGAGTAAGAATATGCATGCTTCATAAAATGTCAGATGGGATTAATAAACTTATTGCTCATGCATCTAGGACACCGCTAGCTGCTGAAAAAACATTTCTCCAAGATTGAAAAGAAGGCACTAGGAATCGTCTTTCCACTTTAAAAAGAGCCATAAAGAAGCTAGTAGCACGCCTGCCTACGATAAAGGCCTTACATCAGTGCTGTAAGTGTATAGGATAACACAAAATGCTTACATAAATCTTCATTATCTGCAGCTGAATTGATATCTTCCGACAGATAAATCAGTGTTTGAGAAACTGCTGCCTAATCCAAAAAAGGCGAACCTCTATATTACTAAAGAAACATAACATCTCAGGTAAAAAGATATTGTTAAAAATATCTAAAAACAACACATCCTTATAGGAGCATGGTTCTATAGAAAATAGCATTGGAAATATTTCTACATGATCCCAGGCCCTCAGTTCATTCATTAGAAACATCTGAACTAATTCAGGAAGTGCCCGTCGGATTACAATGATTATTCGCCACAGGAAGTTGAAGTGAGGGACACTATTTACGTCACCTTTTATCTAGATATCCCAAACTGCACCAGAACAACGTCACTCAAAAAGAATACAATAGTTGCCGGACGTTATCGTTATAAATCTAAAGAGAAAACGATATTGCGATAGTTAAGATTCTTTATGTATACGACTTGTGTTGTGTGGCTTAATCTGCTTTAAACGCCTTTAATTCATTAAACGTCGAAATGGTGCCAGTAGCGATTCTAGCCAGAATAATTCCAACCCGACCACAAGAAGTCATTCCCGTAGAATGGAGAAAGAGCACAGAGAAAGCCAAACCAGAATTATGCCTACACTATTTGATTTCCAGAATAATATTGTTTGTTAACAGTAGTTAACTCCCTGTCAACAAACGTAAATTGGTTACCGTCACCAAGACGTTTTAACGATTAATCTTTACGGGGAAAAATCAGTCTCATCAAGTTAAAGGTGAGATTACTGTTATGAAAAAGGCTGGAAAATCACTAAAAAGCATTTCAAGGTTTCTAGAACTTCCATTCTCTACTGTTCAGAAAAGTATAAGAAAACGTGTAAAATATGGCATCACTTGGTATTTAGGTGAAAACCGAGGATCAAAAATGCTGACAAGTAATAATGTAATTTTTTAAATAAGAAAATTTTTACTGATAAATCTGAATCATGTACAAAATTCTTCATTTATGGCTGATTTTTCATTGTCAGTTTTTTTTCTTTTTTTTTCTTTACTGCTCAATAGGTCTTTATGTTATTGCAATCCGGTCATTTTGCCGGACACTTTTTAATGATCATGGAATTTTCTCTAAACAATTCATTGGTAATTTTGCAAATGTTTGTGAAAAAAGCCAGTGTATCACATTTTCTTACGGAATTAAACAAGGTAGAACTTAGGCTACATCCATTTTAAGATCTATGAAAACTGAGATTTAGACGGCATAATTTCAAATAACCATAACAGACTCTCCTATAAAATTTACATGTCGGTAAACATTTTTTTTATTTAGCTCGTAAGCTATCTGTCGACATATTGTTTTTTTTTTTCATTTGCATTATAAAGATTAAATTTAGATTGATCACTGGATATCATGGTTTTAATTTTATCCTCGGTTATTTTTATCAATCTTTGTTTGCCTCATTACAATTATTAAGTGGCCTTCGGGCCGGGATCAAAGTGTAGTATCTGTTCCGGCAGATACTGCACTTAAGATAATTTGTACCAGTCAATGGAGGGGAAACCCTCTATACTGGGACAATTATTATTTTTGGTAACCAGAGTGACCCCTTTTAGGGGAGCTGGTTTTTACCTCACATTAAAAACGGCCTTGTGCCTAATTTGCTCAGTGGGGGAGCAAATAAACACCATCTGTTCCGGCAGATACTGCACTTAAGATAATTTGTACCAGTCAATGGAGGGGAAACCCTCTATACTGGGACAATTATTATTTTTGGTAACCAGAGTGACCCCTTTTAGGGGAGCTGGTTTTTACCTCACATTAAAAACGGCCTTGTGCCTAATTTGCTCAGTGGGGGAGCAAATAAACACCATCTGTTCCGGCAGATGCTGCACTTAAGATAATTTGTACCAGTCAATGGAGGGGAAACCCTCTATACTGGGACAATTATTATTTTTGGTAACCAGAGTGCCCCCTTTTTGCCTACTTTTAGGGGAGCTGGTTTTTACCTCACATTAAAAACGGCCTTGTGCCTAATTTGCTCAGTGGGGGAGCAAATAAATACCATCTGTTCCAGCAGATGCTGCAAGCTATGACTAGCAAAGACCAGATGTGGGGGCAACCCCACATGCCTGACCTTTAACCAGCTCCCATTTCCCACCTCTCGGGAGCTGGTCCCCTTTTTCCCTTCCCCCTCCCTTCACTCCTCACATTAAAAATCGGCCTTGTGCCAAATTTGCTCGGTGGGGGAGCAAATAAATACCATCTGTTCTTCAGATGCTGCACTTCCATTTCTTGTTCTCTTTCGGTGGAGGAGAAATCCTTCACGATTGAGACAATATTTATTTTTGTACCTTTTCTCCACGTTAAAAAACGACCCTGGTGTCTAACTCTATCCCGTGGGGAGGCATTGTAAATAGGTACAATTATTAATGTGGTGGTTTTGAAATCGGTTTTAGAAAAAGTGTAATGTATGAGGCGATATCATATAAATAGTTTCTAATAGTTTAATGGGAACACTTAACATTTGGTTCTAGTTTTTGTTTGTTTTCGTTTTTTGTTTGTTTGAGTTTTTTTTTCTTTTGATAATTTTCTACATGATGAATTAATTTTCAGCAGAGATCCCTTTTCAGAAAATTTTCATTACGACTTGTCAGCTTTTTTTTTTTTTTTTTTTTTACTTTCCTAAGTGATTGGTGATCCCTTATTTTTCATGTTTTCTTATATTTTTTAAACAGTGGCGAATGAAATTTCCGGACTTTTACATCTCTATAATTACACTTTTAACTTGCTCAAAATAATGATTTCCCAATATGTATGGTTAATAATTCTGAATTCAAAAATTGAATTTACCACATTTTTGGTTTCACAAATGAACATTTTCTTTTTAATAAAACTTTTTTAAAATTAATTACAAAGACAATATATATATATATATATATATATATATATATATATATATATATATAACAGGGGGAAATAGAAGTTTCTTTCGTGTAATATATTGCTATTATAAAGAAATTGCTTGTGTATGTTTATTAATAAAAATATGTGTAGCTACACTGTATATATACAGGGTGTCCGTAAAGTTACTATACATCTTATTGTTTTATTGTATTATATTTGTATTAATAGTTAATATTTATTTTTTTACAGGTTTATTTAATCAAGCATGCCACGCAAGCTAACTTTGGAAGAGCGCAAATTTATTTTGAAACGATATCGGAAAACAGAAAACACGCAAGATGTAATTCGTGATTGGAATCATTATTTTTATACAGATCCTCCAACACGTTTGGCTATTTATAAACTTCGAGAGAAATTTGATGGCACTGGATCAGTTGCAGATGCTCCGCGTTCTGGTCGGCCAAGTGTGTTCACTGAACAAAATTTGGTTACAGTTGCTGAGGCATATGGCAGAAGCCCAAAGAAATCACTTCGCCGTGCTAGTGCAGAAATTGGTATCAAACGAACCTCTCTACATAAAATACTCACGAAACTCCACACGAGACCATACATTCCGCGCCTAATTCACGGACTTCTTGAGGATGATCCTGATCGCAGGTCTCAGTTTTGCTAACAGATCGTCAGGATGTGTGAGGATAATCCCATTTTCTTGGACGAGATTGTGTGGACTGATGAAGCCACATTCAAACTTTCGGGCCCCGCACGTAAATCGTCACAACTGTGTTTATTGGAGTGACACAAATCCTCATTTTACTATTACGTCCCAATTGAATCAGCCTGGAATAACTGCCTTGGCAGGAATATCGTCTGATGGAATTGTGGGTCCACAGTTCTTCGACGGAACTGTTACAGGAGAAAGGTACCTGGACAAACTGAGAAATTTCATCGTACCGGCATTGAGACAACGACCAGATTTCAATAACTTGTACTTCCAACAGGATGGAGCCCCACCCCATTATGCTACAGCTGTCCGAAATTTACTGGATGAGACATTTCCTGATAAATGGATCGGCAGGCGAGGGCCCATTGAATTTCCTCCACGATCTCCAAATATAAAGCCAATGGACTTCTTTGTTTGGGGAGTCATCAAAGACTCTGTGTATTCGAGAAAGCCAAGAAGTGTTGAAGATCTTCGACAATTTGTTATTGATGCATTTGCCAACCTTGATCGTGACTTGTGCACCAAAGTTTGTCAGAGTGTGGTGTCACGTTGTCGAGAATGTATTGGAGCTGAAGGCCTCCAATTTGAATATTTGTCATAGAAATTGTTTGCCTTGATTGTTACAGTCTTTTCGGATGTAACACGTGTATTTTCTGAGATTTTTATAAACATAAAGGTGTTATTTCTTTTTATTTCTTTTGTTACAAATAAATATTTTAATACAATATCTTACTTTACTGTTAATATATTACAGGGTGTCTGTATAGTAACTTGTAAGACTGTATAGTAACTTTGTGGACACCCTGTATATATGGTGGTCAAGGTCTGGTGTGGACGTGTGTTAAAAGCAAACAGATGTCTTAGCGTCATACTGTGCATCTCCCAGACAAATCAATTCCACGTGCACGTCGTGACCACTGCCACGTAGACGGGGCTCTGATGAACGTCGGGTGTCCTGTGCCGTATAACTGGACCTCCACTGCATTGTTGGCCAAGGTTCTTTTCACCAAAGGCTTAGGGTGAGGTAACCCTTACAGAAACCTCCAGAGGAGCTTAGGCCCTGTAAGCTGCGGCATATATGACCCACCGGCGTGTGGAATATGCTCCAGTGCCCAACAACCTAAGTCCTGGTCATAGATCAAAGTATAAGGTGGGTGGAAAGGGCTCCCATAAGCCGAGGTGAAGGCAACCTCTCCAGAAGAAGGAAAACTCTGATATAAAACCTGCGGCGGCTGATGCATCATATGATGTTGACTTGCTCTTATTTTTAGGTTTAATGTGGCAGTTGTTTAGAGAGTGAGATTGTCTCGGTTCAAAGTCTTTCCTCACTATTAATAGCCTCAAGCACAAGCATTGCTTGATATAAATTAGATACACTTTTTACCATCAGTATGTATCTCGATAGCAAAAAGGTGGCTGTAGCCTAAAACAGCAAAACATTGAATGAAGTTGGTAAATATAGTTAGGAACGTAAATGGCAATAAGGGAACTGAAACTTCCAGGGCCTAGCCCGGCAGGTGTCTCATGGCTCCTCAACCTGGACTCAGTCGTCATCATGCTACTGCGAGGAAATATATGACAATGGCCATCGGCTGTTGGAATGTGCGGACGTTGCTTGATTTGCCGTCAGCAATAACGCGCCCAGGGCGTAGATCTGTTCTTGAATCTAAGGATCTTCAACGTTATAACATGGTCATAGTTGCGCTGTCTGAGACCAGACTGGCTGATGGACAGTTTTCTTAGTTGGCTGGAGCCTACACCATTTTCTGGAGTGGTAGAGCAGAGGGATGTAAGATGGAATCAGGCGTGACTTTTGCTATAATGGCATCAATTCTTTCTAGATTGGAAGATCTTCTCTGTGGTGTGAGTGACCGGATCATGACTATGAGGTTACCTCTGGTAAATTGTCGTTATATAACTTTTTTAAGTGTCTATGCACCCACTATGGATGCACCAGAAGGTGAAAAGGTTGCCTTCTACCTTGCATTGTGCAACGTAGTTAGACGAATTTACTCTGTTGACAAGATCTTCATTCTTGGAGATTTTAATGCTAAGGTGGGAAGAGATTTTGAAACCTGGAATGTACTGGGTAAACACGGAGTGGGCAAGTGTAATAGCAATGATCTGAGGTTGTTGCAGTTTTGTTCAGAGATGGGTTTTTAAATCGGTAACACTGTGTTTCAGCAGAAGAACAAATATAAGACGACCTGGATGCATCCTGGTTCCAAACAATGGCACTTGATAGACTATGTGTTAGTCAGAAAACATGAGATAAGGGATATTTGCAGTGTCCGTGTCATGCGTGATGCAGAGTGCTGGACCGACCATCGGTTGGTCCGTGCAAAGGTTAAGTGTGTTGTGAAGCACAAAATGAGGGGACCTGGTGTGGCTATCCCAACGCGACAATGTTGGCCGTCTAAGGGATAATATTTTGAGGGAGAATGAAGGAGATGGAAGAGATTTACAGTGAAAACACTTGGCCTGCTTTTAAGGAGTCTGTCTATGAGGTATGTGAGAGAGTATTAGGTTATTGTGAACGTAAACATCAGGATTGGTTCAATGAGAATGATACTGAAATTCAGGCTCTGATTGATTCTAAGGCAAGGGTGTTGCATACTTATCTTGGCGGTGGTTTGACGGATAATGAGCAAGATCGATTCAGGGACAATTTTAGGCAATCAAACATGAGCTGCAGAGGAGGTTGCGAAATATGCAGGATGAATGATGGAGGAGGAAAGCTGAGAAAATACAGCTTGCCTCGGATTTGAACAACACCAAGGTCTTATACAGCCTACTGCGTGCGGTTTGCAGACCATCCAGAACACCTATCACTCCTTTGCGGTCGAGGGATGGTGGGGATCTTCTTCGAGACCCTACCGACATTCTTCATAGATGGAGGTAGCATTTTGATGACTTCATGAACAGGCCTTCTTACGTTGATCAGGTCGATTCCTAGCAATCCGGTCAAGGATATCTTGGTAGAGGTTCCCTCTCTCCAGGAGGCTGAAGCAGCTGTCCATAAGCTGAACAATGGAAAGTCTCCCGATTTAAATCGTTTGCATGCAGAGATCTTTAAATGTTCTGGGCCCAAGATAATGCAACGCTTGGCGGACTTGTTGCAGACTGCTTGCAGGGATGAGTGTGTGCCGCAGGATTGGCGGGATGTATTGATGGTGGTGATGTACAAGGGGAAGGGTGCCAGAGATCTTAAATGGAATACATACATCAAATCTGTTGCCAAGGCCGCTGGAAAATGGTCGGATCATTCTATAGATCCAGTAGATATCTCACTGCTGATGCAATTCTCTATCTATATAAGAGCTAGATACGTCCAAGGATGGAGTACTGTTGCCACATATGGGCAGGAGCTGCTAGAAAAGACTTGTCCTGCCTTGATAGGGTTCAAAATAGACGTCGTGGCCTGGTGGGAGATGTCCCTTTTCTCCTCGCTGCAACCTCTGTCTCACAGAAGAGATGTTGCGAGTTTGTCTCTGCTTTATCGTTATTTTCATAGAAAGTGTTCAACTGAGCTTCAATCTATGGTCCCCCCTCGCCAAACTTTCACAAGAATCACTAGATTAGCTGAAAACATTATCAATAATTTTCCCCACTCTTTATCTGTACCTAAGCCTAAACATAGGTTCCATAATCAAAGCTTTTTTTTCTTAGAACTGCACGCCTGTGGAATTGTCTTCCGTTTTCCTGCTTTCCAGCTTTCTATAATATGGTTGTCTTCAAGTCCAACGTGAACAAATTTCTGATGAGCCGTTCCACTTAAGTTAACAAATTTACCGAACTTCCATTACTATCGATTACTATATTGTCCTTTTGACTACTATACACTCTTTAACCCTCATCCTTAAGTGGTCTATCGGCCTTGATAAGTGGTGACGTTTATGAAAAAAATGGGAAAACTATCTGGGCATCTCTTTGCTGTCAGTAGTCAGTAAGGTGCTCTATAGGATCATGCTAGGAAGAATGCTGGAGCACATTGTTGACGAAGTTTTGCCTGAGTCGCAGTGTGGTTTCAGAAGTGGTCGAGGGACAGTGGATATGATTTTTAAATCCAGACAACTACAGGAGAAATGTATAGAACAGCGGAAGGGTATGTATCAGGTGTTCATCGATTTAACCAAGGCCTTTGATACAGTCAATATGGATGCTTTGTGGGAGATTCTGAAAAAGCTTGGCTGTCTTGATATGTTTGTAACCATCTTAAAGCTCTTCCACGATGATATCTATGCTGTGATCATTGTTGGGGAACGTTGGCTAATCCTATTTCGGTAGTAATGGTGTTAAGCAGGGAGGCATTCCAGCACCCACACTCTTTGCGTTATATTTCATCATGGTCGTTCGGATGGCATTCGAGGGTTGCTCTTATAGTGTCTATATTCGCTACCGAACTACTGGGGGGTCAACATAAGGCGCTTCAATGAAAGTATAATAGTACTCACCAACACGATCCGTGACTTTCTCTGTGCGGATGACTGTGATCTGATGGCTCATAAGGTGACTGATATGCAGCATTTTGTGGACGCCTTTGTGGTTGCTTGGAGCGCATTGGGCCTGACTGGAAAAAAACTCTCTTTATGTATCAGCCTGCTTCAGGCATGCCCTACTAGGATAGCTGTTGTCGCTAAGTTTGTATACTTGGGTAGCCCACTAAGTATGTCCGGTGGCCTGGGTGATAAGGTATCGTTACGGATCAGCAGAGCAAGTAATGCCTTTGGAAAATTGGACAAGCGTTTGTGTAACTGTCATGGGATCTTGCTGCTAACTAAGATTAAGGTTTATGCTGCATGCGTTCTCTCTGCTCTTCTCTATGCCTGTGAAACTTAGACAACATACATAGAAAGCATTTTAGATGTTTCGAGCGGTTTTACCAGACGTGCCTACGGCGAATCTTAAGTGTGGGTTGGCAAATGTATGTCAGTGATATTGAGGTTGTTGAACGGACCTAATGTCTAAGCATTGAAGCTCACATTATCAAACATAGACTGAAATGGAGTGGACATGTAGTGAGGATGTCAGAGAGTCGACTTCCCAAACAACTCCTTTATGGCGAGTTCGCCGGGAGAAGACGTCTGGCTCAAAAGCCTAAAATGAGATTCAAGGATTGAGGTCCACCTTAAAAAAATGTAAAATGGATGAAAGAACCTGAGAGAGTCTTGCTTTGGATCGTGAAGAGTGGAGAAGGACCTTGCAAGGAGGTGTGGGCAAGGTTGAGGCTGATGGAACCCAGTGTGAGCGACTAAAACGTGATGTCTGGAAAGGGAGGGTGAAAAAAGCAGTGGATGGGCGGGGGCGCCAAATTGGTCGAGTGTGAGGTGTGCGGAAGATTATGTCTGAGCAGACCTGGGCTAATAAGTCACCAGACTAATCATCCGCGCAATGGGACATAAAGCAATCTTGTGTTGCCAGACCTAACCTGCGTCAACGGCGGACGGACGTTCAAAACAGCAGGCGGTTTGAAGCGGAATTTGATTATACATAGAAGTGACCATCAAGACCGTACTGCTAGTGGCGCACATGTCTGCACAATGTGTGCCAAAGAATGTCAAAGTTTGGCAGGGCTTAAAATGTATATATATATATATATATATATATATATATATATATATATATATATATATATATAAGATCCAATAGTTAATAAAACAAGTTAAAAACACTTTGAAAAAGAGTTAAAAAAATATTTAATCTGAAAAGGAAAATAGATAGTCCTTAATCCGCGGAGTTTCGAAGAAATACTTTCCTTCTCATCAGCAAAATGCGGGATCGATTTTGCATACAAAAGTATTCGATGAAACTGCAAGTAAGTCAAAGATCTTACTTGATAACAAAAAGTGAAGCAGAGGGAATATGGTGCAGAAAAAGGTGATTTCACGTGAATGAATAGTCTGATAACAGGTAAAGTATCCAATGACGGTAAAATCCAAAAATGTAAATCCAAGAAAGTTAATTAAATTTCCATTCGCACAAGTAAAATCCAAGAAAATCGCGTAATTGGAAGATGGTAAAAAATAACCCAAAAGGCTGAAATCCGTGGAATAATTCACAAATATCTACAAGGGAAAGCGGGAAAAATTCCAGCAATATTATTAAAAGAAAAAAGAAAATGTGTGTTTAACACGGCTGCCGATATATATATATATATATATATATATATATATATATATATATATATATATATATATATATATATATATATATAGTGAGATAGATACATAATTCTAATTTGTTTGATGCATTTTCTAGCTTTTTCTAACCTTCTTTGGGAATATGCACACAAAAATACTGTCTTGCACTTGCTGTCAGTATAACTAGTAGCCGAAGAGATCTCCAGGGATAAGTAGTGGGGAAAATGTATAGCCTTGTGGCGAATGGCATGGAAGATAGAACAGACGGAGGATAGTGTAAGATTTGAACGCAGTTCCTCTCCGTGGCATTGATTTTTTGTTGTCGCTCACGCGATTCTCCTGGTGACTTCTGTATGATTAGCTGATTGCTTCACGCAAGATGAAGATTTTCGCCGATACGAAAGGGAGGATGGGGATATTTTATGATTTGGTCGTGGGCATGGTTAGAAAAAAGAGAAAGATGAAGAATAATGCAAAGACACCAGCAAAGAAACAGAATGTAAATATGTACAAAAAGAAGTACGAGGATGTCAACATTGGAAAACGAAGAAGACCTGTGAAGATAGCAATAATGATAAATATAAATATAAAGATGTTACAGAGAAAGAGGTCGATAAGTATTAATCTGACGCTGGTAATGAAAATATATGAATAAGAATGAGAACGAGGCTAAAGTAGAATGCGAAAGTACAGGCGAAAAATGTCGAGCTGTAAATGATGAAAACAAAATCAACAAAGATTCCACTCAAAAATGATGGTTTTAAATAGTTGTAGACAACACATGAAGCTAATTGATGTAAGATATTTAAAAAAAAAACGCTTCAAAGTGAAAGCTAGTAGACACTAAGTGTAATATGGATAGTATTTTTCCTCCTTTGTCAGAAACGTCATTACTAGAATATGAGAACTAAAAAAAAAAAAAATAAGGCAAGTAAGAGTAACGAGGCTGCTGAAAGTAAATCCAAGGTTAATTTTATGCTAACAACTAAAATTACAAAAGAATAAGTAACGATTGAACTGGGCAAAAATTTTTACTGTTTGAATATTGTCTAGATTTCTACAACTTATCTAGGTTATGTTTGCATTGTTGAATCAGGAAATAGTATCCGTTTCTGTTCACCAGATCAGTTTTTTTCTAAGTTAATTTGGGGAAAAAAATCAGATCTTGTGACAAAATCGATTACATTTTTGTGGCATTATCTTATGATTTTTGTCTACACATATAATCTAATATATGAACGGCTATATGTATGTATGTCTGTTCATCTAACTGTATGTCGATCTGTCTTTTTCCATATTTTAAAACTATATCCCCCGAAACTAAAAGTCACAGGGTGCCTCAAATGATTGGATTTTTTACGGGCCGTTTTTATGGGTTTTAAGTTGCTTTAAACTGGTTTTTAGTTGGTTTAAATTGGTTTTAAGTTGGTTTTAAGTTGGTTTAAATTGGCTTTAAGTTGGTTTAAATTGGTTTTAAGTTGCTTTAAATTGGTTTTAAGTTGCTTTAAATTGGTTTTAAATTGGTTTTAAGTTGGTTTAAATTGGTTTTAAGTTGGTTTAAATTGGTTTTAAGGAGTAAAAATGGGTGAAAATTGAAATTTTGTACATTCCTTATACTTCATCTTTTATTTTAATTTTTAATCACGTTGGTAAAGTAGTAATGCCACCAGTTTGTAAATGCTTCGGTTTCGATTCAAGCTGATGGTACCTAAATACTTCTTTTTTTTACTTTTGAAATTACGACTCTATAATAATATATACGAATTCTGGACAAATTAAAGTATTTAACATATTAAAATTAAGCGTATTTTACGCCCGGGTAAAGCTGGGCGCCCCCACCCCGTAAGTCCGATATATGTTTTTTAAGAGAAAAATGTTTTGCAAACAACATAAATTGCTAACCTGATAGAAACAGATTGTTGTAAACTAAATCGTATGCATTTATAAAGGTAAATACATATAAATTGCATGTGGTTTCACTATTGTTCAAACTTCGGGGTTTGAACTACCGTTTCCTCGAACCTCTGGAACATTCAGCAGTAGGGAGGTCTCTCTTCAGTCATAATAATAGTCAGCCATTATGACTGCGTTCCAGCGACCCTGATACCTGGTCTCCATCTCTTTTACGTCCTGATGGAATCTCTTCCGCTACTCGTCACTCATTGAACCTTGGTTTTCAGGAAAACGGTACATATGTGAAAATAGGTAAAAATTAAGAAACGGCTGATCATTTTTTTAATGACTTCTAACTTTATCTATGAAAAAGGAAAAAAACATTTGGTAAATTTTCCAATGTTTAATAATCGTAGTTAAATAAAAATATTTTTTATTCTTGATTTTAAATGCATATAAGTTTTTTACATATAATTAAATTTAATTAAATTACAAGCTCCAATAGTTAAGGAACGCGGAAAATTAATACAAATTTACAAATTTTAATAACAACTTAACAAAATGTCGACACCGAATATTCAAAAAAGCTATCTATACAAGAAAAACAACGTCTTTGCAACCATTATGGCGAAAAATAATTCATAGAGGAGATTGCTGAAGTATTGAAAAGGATTAAAAGTGTTGTTTTCCAGGTTATTGAAAATAGAATAAAAAAGGTTTACCATTTACCGAAAAGAAAAAATATTCAAAAAAGCTATGTATACTACATTAAAAGCGTTGTTATTGAAAATAGAAAAAAAAGTTTTACCATTGACCGAAAAGAAAAAATATTCAAAAACTATCTACAATATATTAAAAGCCTTGTTATTGAAAATAGAAAAAAAAGTTTTACCATTGACCGAAAAGAAAAAATATTCAGAAAGGCTATCTATACTATATTAAAAGCGTTGTTATTGAAAATAGAAAAAAGTTTTACCATTGACCGAAAAGAAAAAATATTCAAAAAATCTATCTATACTATATTAAAAGCGTTGTTATTGAAAATAGAAAAAAGGTTTACTATTGGCCGAAAAGAAAAACAATATGCAAAAAGCTCTGTATACTATATTAAAAGCGTGTTATTGAAAATAGAAAAAAGGTTTACCATTGAGCGAAAAGAAAAAATATTCAAAAAAGCTATCTATACTATATTAAAAGCGTTGTTATTGAAAATAGGAAAAAAAAGGTTTACCATTGACCGAAAATAAAAAAAATCGGGCCGACCTCGAATTACAACTAAGAGGGAGGATAGAAAAATCACTCGATCATCTCGTTCTGATCACTTTAAAACTGCGGCTCCGATATCCCGGGATTTTACATCCGAAACTGGAAAATAAATTTCCCAACAAACGATCTTACGAAGATTAAACAAAGTTGGATTATTTTCAAGAAGTCCATGCTCAAAGCATTTAATTTCTATTAAAAATAAAAAAGGGCAGATTGTTATTCGCCGAAAAAACATTTGTTTTGGGAAGAAAAAATTAGGAAGAGGCTCATTTTAGTGATACATCTAAATTCAATCTTTTCGGATCAGACAAAAGACCACATGGCAGAGAAAAATGGAAAAAGACTGTCCCCTAAGTGCGTTAAAAGTACAGCTAAAATTGGAGAGGACGGTATAATGGTATGCGGCATGATATCTTCAAAAGGAACTGGTCCCTTTATGAAGATTCATGGAAATGTTAATGCCCGAATGTACAGAGAATTGATTAGAGAACATGTGGTTCCTAATCTTTCTGATTCTGATATCTTTATGGAAGACAACGCACCATGCCAAAAATAGATCCAGTATTTACGTTATGGATTGGCCAGTTCGGAATCCGACCTGAATCTAATTGAAAATGTTTGGAAAATTATTAGTGATAAGATCACAGGAAAAAAACAAAATCTTGTTTTTATTATAATTTATGGAAATGTATAAATAATCCTGGAATAATATCTCACCTATAACATTTGAACGATTAGTTCTGTCTTGCAGCGAAAGATGCCGTAGTGTGATTGAATACAAGGGGCTTTTCACTAAATACTGAAAGGATTCTTTATTTGTTCATTAATAATTCCCCCCGTTCTTTGATTTTTTGGACGTCTATAATTTAATAAAATGTATTTATATGTAAAAAAAAATAATATGTATTCAAAATAAAAAGAGGTATTTTTTTAGTTAACTACCATGATTAAACATTGGAAAATTCTCCATTTTTTTTCCTTTTTCATAGATAAAGTTAGAAGTCATAAAAAAAATGATCGACCGTTCCTTAAATTTTTGGACGCTACTGTATATATACATATACATAGTGAAGGAAAGCTTTTTGCAGCGGCAGTAGTTATACGATTTCTTGCTGCAAATTTTTATAATGATGAATCCAAGGATTGAATCATAGTCTAGAACTTTTCATTGAAATCAAACGATAGAATAGAGAAATATTATCCACAACTATTGCTTGGGAAACTAATTGTAGAAAATAGAAATTACATTCACTAGATTATGCAATCGATTTTCTAATCATTCAATGACACTAAAGTGTGATTTAAACTGCCTTCCCCAGTGAATGGAGCCTTATTCATTCTACAAACGTATCTAATCTGATACAGAGTTACGTAATTCTTGGGCTGATATCATGATCCAACAATTATCCACTTGTAAAAATATCTGACAAATTAGGGCAAGGATTTCCAAACTACGGGCCGTGGAGCATATCTGGCTGGCCCACGTCTTTAATCCCACTAATGGAGCTCTTATTGAAACCGTCCAAATATTCATGAAAATTTAAAACACTGGATATGTGTGAAAATATTGAAGTGGTTTTTCCATTTTTATTCAGAAAATAATTAAAATAATGATGTTTTGGTGAATCGGTTTCACTAAAATTGAAATCTAATGACCAAAGCAATATAGAACATATCCAGATCATATGTTTTTATTTTTTAGCCCGCATAGCTCTGAAAAGTCAATAAAATCACCTCCTTTCAAAAACATTCGAGACCTCTGACTTAGGGGATACTGAGGGTAATATGAAACGAAAATTAAAAAAAAACATGCAAAAAATAAAATGCTACGAAGAACACAACTACAACAATCTCATTTAGCACATGGCCATATCTCTAATGTCTCATGTCGTGTAATAAAGTACTTTAAACACCATAAGATTCCATGTATATCCCTGAGAGTGTCTTTTAACGTGATATATTTCGGAAAACAAACCTTAAATCATTTTTATTGGCTTTAAAAGTAAGGTAATTTGGATAGGAAAGACTTAGCAAAAACATGTTAGATTATCGCGAAATCGTTTTATATGGCATTCATACACGATAGTGTGTGAAGGTTCCGAATAAGAACGCAAGGTCAATTACTTTATCTATCGCCGCCATTTTACGACTTGTCAAAAAGGTAGTTCTCAATGCATTTCGTTGTAACAGACACTCGTATCCAACTACAAGTTCTTTTCGAACATGTAATATGATTATTGTAAAATAAGGCTAAAATAAGCGTGCGATAACTTTTATGAGCAAGCTAAATCCTAATCATTATATATATATATATATATATATATATATATATATATATATATATATATACAAAAAATAAGAAGCGGCACATGAGGTATTTTGGTGAGTACTATGTACAAATTTTGAGAAATGTGGAGTATATATATATATATATATATATATATATATATATATATATATATATATATAGTGCCGGCAAAAAAAAAGTCCGCAGTTGTAATTTTTTTTTTCAAAAACTGCAAATTAAAGCTAAATTTAATCTAACTTTTTAAACAACCTATATCTCATTTGTTACGGCTTTTATTCTTCTATAATTTTACCTGTTCATATTTTACTTTTAATTGAAATATTCAAGTGTTCACGTCAATTTTAAAAATAACTTCAAATTGAGGAATCATAAAGAAAGTCCGCAGCAACAAATTCGCTTAAAACCAGCTTGAATTACCGCCCCTACATTAGTTCAAAATATCCACCAGCAAAACATCTCTAATCGTAATTGTTGTTGTTTCAGGTTATACAATGTAACATTTAGTCCATATGCCACGACTGTCTCTTAGTGATCGTCAGGAGCTCATTAATATCCATCTTTCTTGTTTATCCGATCGTGAAATCGGCCGCAGATATAAATGAGATGAGAAAACGGTAAGAAAGACTGTGCAAAAGCACCAAAACACCGGTAGTGTTCGTGATGCCCCTAAATATGGTCGCACTAGACTTACTTCTAACGGGGAATACAATGCTATCAAGATCCGCAGCCTAGGAAACAGATTTGAAATGGCTCCCCAAACCCAACAACAGTGCACTCTTGTTAAAGATGCTCTCTTTCAACTGTCAAGAACAGATTAAAAGAATTTAATTTGCAAGGATATGTTGCAAGACGCAAGCCAATGATTTCTGTAAAGAACAGAACTTCGTCAGATTTTATAAAGATCATGACTCTTTATATTGGTCAAAAGTGCTTTTTAGCGACGAAAGCAAGTTCAATAGGCTAGGCAGTGAATGTAGGCAGTACTTCCGTCGAGGAAAAAATGAAAAATTTTATCCTAGGTGCTCAGTTTCAACGCTGCAAGGTGGTGGAGGTTCAGTTTTTGTGTGGAGCATTATTATTACCAATGGTCCAAGGCTAAAAGTTCACTTGCAAGGTCGAATTAATTCGACCAAGTACATAAATAGGTTGACTGAGCATTTTCTACCCTACTTTGGTCGGAATTTGGATGATAATTCCATCTTTATGCAGAATAATGCTCCCATTCACACAGCTGGCAATGTCAAGAGATTCATGGAAGAGCATAATATTCCGTGTTTGGATTGGCCTGCACAATCTCCAGACCTCAATTCTATCGAAAACATATAGCATTACATCCGGCAACAGCTACGCAATGATAAAATTTTAAATTTGGAATAACTCTGGACAAAAATTAAAGAAAAGTGTGATGCTCTTTCCCTGGATAATTTCTGCAGTTTAATTCAAGGAATTCCCAAGAGATTGCAGGCTATCAAATTGCAGAAGATCTATTCTACTATATATAAACTAGTTCAGTGTGTTCCTGATGTATTTGTGTTGCATTAATGTCCTAAAGTTACATTTAAATAACAATTTTCTGTTGTGCGGACTTTCTTTTTGCTTCCTAAATTTGAAGTTATTTTTTTAGATTGATGTAGAATATTTCAGTTAGAAGTCAAATATGAACAGGTAAAATTATAGTAGAATAAAAGGAGAACCAAATGAAATATAGGTTGTTTTAACAGTTACATTAAGTTTAGCTTAAATTTGCAGTTTTTGAAAAAATTACAAGTGTATATATATATATATATATATATATATATATATGCGTGTGTGTATTAAGTACATATGTGTGTGCATATATATATATACATATATATATATATATATATATATATATAGTATAATTTAGAGCGGTGAATTTTAAATTAAAAGAAATCACAGAAAAAATGTTATTATACAAATATGTGCTTTATTCAAACTATTAAATATTGGCATTTAGAACTTATAGTTGCCAAATCTGCAATTAAATAAAATAGAGTTTTAAATTTAAAATTAGTGGCCCCCTAAAAATCACCCCGTATATTTATCATTTTTCTTTACATGATAGTTTCCATCACGCTGGTATACGGTAGGGCAGCTTCTCTTGATGATGATAAGTTTGAAGGTTTTACCTGTACCGTTTTTTTTAATAAAACAACATAACTGGCCAATAATAATCTCTATTCCCTATTTGGTTTATTGAGCTTTGTCATCTGGTTTGGAATATTCTATAGATATTAGTATTAGTATATATATTCTATTTAATTTCACATAATTACATGATTAGTAAAATCAACAATACCCTATTTTTAATATATATATATATATATATATATATATATATATATACACACACACACACACATATATATATATTTATATATATATAATTTAAAGGAGATTAGAATAATAGTCTAAAGAGCTAAGTGTATTTTAATGTAACAGTGAAATTACTAGTTTAATTAAAATACAGGAAATGCTCGTTGTAATTTAGATATATAATAAGCTCGATAGTTAAATGTCCTAGAGCTAATTCAATATTAAGTAAAGTGATTTTCAATTTAAAAATTTTTTTTTTAATTTAAAAATAAAATTTTAATTAAATTAAAAATCAGTTTCATAAGAAGGAACAACAACAAAGTCAATTATCTGAATCAGATAATTGACTTTGTTGTTGTTCCTTCTTATGAAACTGATTTTTAATTTAATTAAAATTTGATTAATTAAATCACTTTACTTAATATATATATATATATATATATATATATATATATATATATATATATATATATAGGGATAGGTAGATAGATATGTTACAATAATCCTGTCTGTTTAATTGTTTACGATTTGGTTTGTATATACAAAAAGTTGCCCTGTTTCACAAATAAATTTTAATAAGAAAGACCGATTTTTATATACTATTATACTTGCACGATTTTTTAAAGATACTATTTATTAAAATAATCAACACTCAAGAGGTTAGCTCATTGAACTCTTACATTTTAAAAAATCTGTTTCAATGATTAACTCTATTTTTAATAGAAATTAGTAATACATTTATTTTAAGTATTTTATTAGGAAATCTATATATATATAAAAGCGAATATATGTGTGTGTTTCTGTGTGTGCGTGTGTTTCTGTGTGTGTATGTGTGTGTCTTTGTAGGTCCGCCAAAAACTTTCGACACGCCCAACTAAACTTGAAAAACTTGGCATCATTTTAATCTTTAGATTTTCGGATGAAAAATATCGAAATTTTGGCCCAAAGGGTCACCTCTAAGTTGGTCATGTAGCCGGTTTCTGTCTGAGGGTAAAAAAGAATTAATGATTAGTGACATTTTCACGTTTTTTTTATACTAGTGGAGCTACCCGGCGTTGCTCGAGACCGTATAAGCAATGAGAAAATTGAATATATTTGTTATTCTTAGGAGAGATAAATTTTTAATGTCTATGTATCATTTGCTATTTAGAGCAAAAGAATATTTTACCTAGCGAGGATGGGTATTACACGTATGATATAATTCTATCTTACCTCGGGTAGGTAATTTACAGCATGTATGTGAAATAATTCTACCATTTCAAGGACGGGTAATATACAACACATATTTAAAATATTGTTACCTACACTGAGACGGGTAAGTTAAATACATATATGAAACACTTTCACATACTTTTTTACCCCAGAACGGACATTACTCTCGCCAACCCAACCCCAAAAGAGAACTCAAGAGCACGTTTAAAAGTAACATAATCATGCTTCTTTCTACCCACCACTACAATCATCACATCATTCCCGAATGATGACATCAAAAAATCAAAGAAATATAGATCACCCCTACAGAAACTGGCCTAGTAAACTTTCATAGAACACTAACAATAAATATATATATATATATATATATATATATATATATATATATATATATATATATATATATATATTGATCTAATTTAGAGATCGGAAACTGTTCCAGCCATATCAAATAAAGTAATTTTGCGATAGAAAATTGTTTAAGCCATTTTGGTACAAACTTTATTTTCAAGTATACTCATTTAATCCAGAGCGACGCTGATTATTCTGCTATTATATATTTGCTCCTATGTCATTCAATCCGGGGCAAGGCCAGGTATTCTGCTGGTATATATTTCCATCAAGCTCCTATTATCCCGGGCGACGCCAGGGATATTGCTAGTATATTTTCGCAGCTATTTTATTCAATCCCGATCAACGCTGGGTATTCTGCTAGTGTATATGTGCAGCTATCTAATACAATCCCGGGCGACGCCAAGTATTCGTCTATTCTGTATTTGTATCTATCTAATAAAATCCCAGGCGATGCCAGGTATTTTGTTAGTATTTATTTGTATCTGCCTTATTAAATTCCAGACGATGCCTGGTATTCTGCTTTTATATATTTCCACCTATCTTATTCAATCCGGGGCGATGCAGGGCATTCGTCTAATATATATTTCCACCTATCTAATTCAATCCCAAGCGACACCGGGTAGTTTACTAGTATATATCTCACTTATTTTATTCAATCCCAGGCAACTCCAGGTATTCTGCTATTATATATCTCCATCAATCTCATTAAATCTTGGGCGACACAAGATAATCTACTAGTATATATTTTAAATCAATCGCATTCAATCCCAGGCAACGCCAGGCATTCTGTTTATATATATTTGCATCATATATTTGCATCTATCTCATTCGATCCCAGACGCCCGTGTATTCTACTGGCATATCTTTGCATGTATCTCATTCAATTCTGGAGGACTCCGGGGATTCTGCTCATATATATTTGGACCTATCTCGTTGAATCCCATAATTCTTGGATATGTTACTAATTTCGACAATCATTTTTCATGAGTTAACCCACATAATCGTCCCCCTCTTACTAAAATAATGACTTTGGTACATTGTCTGGGCTGTTTCTTTCCTATTTCAGTCCATAATTAACCAAGATCTTGTCCATCAACTTACAGATGCTAAACTTCTGACCGACCAACAATATGGATTTACGCAAGCCCGTTCCACAGCAGACATACTAACTTTAGTCTCTGAACGTATATACCATTCACTGAACAAAGTAGGGGGTTAGAGCGGTAGCTCTAGATATATCTAAGGCTTTTGACGGGGTATGGCATTAAGGTTTTCTCAGCAAAATCAGATCATACGGTATCACTGGAAGAATACTTAACAAAATTAAATCTTTTTAGATAAGAGAAAAATCCAGGTTGTCCTTGACGGTTGTATATCTACAACAATATGATATAAATGCGGGAGTACCTCAAGGGTCTATCCTTGGACCTATATTATTCCTAATATTCATAAATGACCTCCTGACAAAATTGTCTATGAGATGGGTATATATGCTGATGACACTACACTCTATGGCAGGCACGACAGGAAGACGAATGAACACATTTCTAAAGAAATGGCAGAAACACTAGAAAATGACTTCCGATCTGTAGTGGGACGGGGGCAAAAATGGATAGTCACATTCAATGGTACCAAGACTAAACATGCTTCCTTCAATAATTACAACTGTCATCTAAGCTTCAGCCTCTTTCCAATCGACGAAGTGTTGCACCCCTCTGCCTGTTCTACAAGTACTTTAACGGTGAATGCTCCGACGAACTGCAAGCACTTGTACCCTCTCGACATAAATACCCTCGCCAAATCCGACAAGCAGCTAAATCCCACCCCTTCATAGTAGAGATCCCTAGATGTAAGAGAGCCTTCTACTCCAGTAGTGTCTTTCCCATAACCGCTAGACTTTGGAGTTCCCTTCTGGGTCGCTGCTTCCCTACCTGTACTGACATGCAAAAGTTCAAGTGTAACGTGAACCAACATCTTGCTGTCAAACTGGTGAAAATGTAATTTTTAAAAAATTACAAACATACCAATCGATTGCATCACATTTCATCATTTTCATAATTCTTTGATATGTTACTGATTTCGACCATCATTTTTTATGATTTAACCCACATTATCGCCCCCCCCCATTACTAAAATAATTACTTTGATACATTGTCTGGGGTGTTTATTCCATTACAAACACACTAATGACATAACTCAGATTTCATCGTTTTTCATAACTCTTGGATATATTACTAATTTCGACAACAATCTGTTTATGATTTGACCCACACTATCACCTCCTATTACTAAAATTATAACTTTGATACAGTTAACATTAATATATTTCCTGTATATTGTTAATAGTGGGGTGAATGATATGAAACCAGTCCCGGAAATGGCAGAAACCGTTTACGCGTTTACATTACTATGAAATGTAAGTTATTTGATTGGTGCGTTTGTAATGAAATACACAGCCTAGGCAATGTCTCAAAGTCATTATTTTAGTAATAGTGAGGGGCAATACGAGGGGTGTGCAATAAGTAATGTGCCTGACCCAGTTCCCATTGTAGTAGACCAACGAATCTTGGCACAGTTATTAGTCTTTCTCTACATAGAACCACCTAGAGTTATGCATTTCTCCCATCGTTTGATGCAGCTCTGCAGACCGTTTTTGTAGAACACTCCAGGTTGGTCCTCCAACCACGACGTGATTTCAGAAATCAAGGCTGCATCATCTGAGAAACGCTTTCCTTTCAAAAACAACTTCATGGCTGGGAAGAGGTGAAAGTCAAAGGGTGCAAGGTCAGGAGAGTAGGGAGGATGGGGAAGAATTTCATAACCACACGCCCGTGCTTCTGATCTGGCGACATGCGAGTTGTGGATAGTAGGGTTGTCCTGCAGGAGGAAGTTACCTTTGCTGATCTTGCCCCGCCTCTTGATTTTGATAGCTTCCCTTGATTTCCTCAAAAGTGAAGCATAAAATCTATCATCACTACTCCGTCCTGATCCCAGAAGACTGTGAATATGACCTTGCCAGCGGAGGTCTGCATCCTTGTCTTCTTTGGAGGTGGCGAGTCCAAGTGCTTCCACTGCATTCACTGGGCTTTGGTCTCCGGATCATAGTGGTGGACCCAGGTTTCATCCTGTGTAATCAGACTTTTGAAAAACTTTGACCCATCTTCTTGGCTCCAACTTCATCCTCGAACACTCGACGCGTTCTCGCTTCTGGAATGGTGTGAGCAACTTGGGAATCCATTTGGCAGACACCTTATGCATATGCAAATGGTCATGACTGATAGTTTCCACAGACCCTTGACATCTTGGGCTACTTGGCGGATAGTAATGCACCGATCTTCCAAAATAGCAGCCTCAATTTGACGGATAGATGCCTCATCAATGGAAGAAGGGGACGACCATGTCTGGGAGCTGTTTCCACAGACTTCCGCAATGTTTGAATTCAGGATGCCAGCGTTTTACAAGGTCATATGATGGGACATTATCACCATAAGTTTCTTTCATTTCATCAAAAGTCTCCTGTGGTGTGCGTCCTTTCAAATACAAAAACCGGATCACTGCTTGATATTCAACAGGCTCCTTTTCACACGTGACTCGGTTCAAACACCTGTAATACAGAAACCACAAATAGTTCAGAGCTGTAATTTGCCACATAACCTGTAGAGATATAAATCATTGCACATACAAAATTTTAGTTAGATCAGACAACTGAGAGTGATTCAGGGGTATTACTTATTGCACGGCCATCGTAATGTGGATAAAATCATGAAAAATTGTTGTCGAAATTAGTAAAATATCCTAGTATTATGAAAAGTGACGAAACGTGAGTTATTTAATTGGTGTGTTTGTAATAAAATAAACAGCCTAGACAATGTATCAAAGTTATTTGGTTTATAAGAGGGGGGCATAATGTGTGTTAAATCATGAAAAATGATGGTCGAAATTAGTAACATATACAAGAATTATGAAAAATGATGTAATGTGAGTTATTTGATTGGTGTGTTTGTAATGAAATAAACAGCCCAGACAATCTATCAAAGTTATTATTTTAGTAAGAGTGGGGTTATTGTGCGGGTTAAATCATGAAAAATGATTATCGAAATTAGAAACGTATCCAAGAATTATGGGATTCAACGAGATAGGTCCAAATATATACTAACCGAATACCTGGAGTCACCCGGGATTGAAGAAGATACATGCAAATGTATGCTAGCAGAATACACAAGCGCCTGGGATCAAACGAGAGAGAGATCCAAATATATATTAGCAGAATACCTAGCGTTTTCTGGTACTGAATGAAATTGATTGAAATATATACTAGCAGAATTATTTGCGACACCCAGGATTTAATGAGATTGATGGAGATATATACTAGCAGAATGACCTAATGAAAAGGTCTGACGAGGCTGTTTGATCGTAAATATGGTCCAACATCCGAAACATATGTAACCAAACAGATAAAACGGTAATAAAAAATAAAACATATATATATATATATATATATATATATATAGGAAAAAATGTGATTTAAACTCTATAAATGAAAATGTTGCAATATTTTGGTTTTTAAAGGGGTAGTTATTTAAATGCTGCCCACCTCGGCATTATGTGGCACAAGGCCAGAAAGTGGGAACCCCGCAGGCTCCCCTAAAGAAGGGCCACTCCTGCAATTTTAAAAATTGTCTGAGTAACCCCGTCGGCATTGCCCGGTCGGGGCCCCTCAGGCAGCAAGCAATAAGCTTGCCCCACCGGAAAGCCCGGTGGCAAGGCCTGGGAGGGTGGACCTCCTAGGTATTACCCAGGCTGTGTACCTCAGTCCAACAGGTGCTGGGCCGGTTCCCGACCCCTCACTTGTTGTTCTGAGTGTCAAGTGACGAATCCTTGACGTGTACTACCCTGTCTCCCTGCAGCCGAAGCCGCTAGGAGACACATCCCATCAAAACGGTGTTTTAATGGGGTAGTTATTTAATTGCCGCCCACATCAGCAATATTTGGCACAAAGCCTGGAAAGTGGGAACCCCGCAGGCTCCCCTAAAGAAGGGGCTACTCCTGCAATTTTAAAAATTGCCTGAGTAACCCCGTCGGCATTCCCCGGTCGGGGCGCTTCAGGCAGCAAGCAATAAACTTACCCCACCGGAAAGCCCGGTTGCAAGGCCTGGAAGGGTGGACCTCCTAGGTATTTCCCAGGCGGTGTATCTCAGTCCAACAGGTGCTGGGCCGGTTCCCAGCCCCTCACCTGTGGGGCTGAGTGTCAAGTGACGAATCCTTGGCATGTACTACCCTGTCCCCCTACAGCCGAAGCCGCTAGGAGACACATCCCATCAAAAGAGTGTTTTAATGGGTTATGATCCAACACAGTCGGACGATTCTATTTATAAAGGATGCTGCTAAGAACTGACGAATCAAATTAATTCACGTTCTGCTACCAACCAATCAGAAACCAGAATTGCTTCATAAATATTAAACCTTTTCTGGAGCAATTTCACATGTTCTTTTCCCGGGTTTTGACACGGTAAGAATATTTTGTTCTGAGGAACTGTCTACTACAAACAACTCACCTCCCAGGACTTGTGTGTAACAGCGAACCATCTGAAACTGTTCTGAAACTCAAAATGGCTTACACTTCTAGAGGTTATGCGCCCAGCGTGCGTCTTTATTTCGATGGATCCGAATCAAAATTCGAATTATGGCAAGTGAAATTTCTAGGATATCTACGAATCAAAAAGTTACACAAAGTACTACAAACACAACCTGAGAACAGAAACGACCCCGACTTCAATGAAAAGAACGCAACTGTCTTTGCGGAATTAATACAGTGTTTAGATGACCGAAGTCTATCACTGGGAATGTGAAAAGCCCTGGACGACGGCTGCAAAGCATTAAACATATTGAGAGAGCATTATATATCGAAAGGAAAACCCAAAATTAGTTCTTTATACACTGAACTGACCTCTCTAAAACGAATGGAAGCCGAAACTATTACTGATTATATTATAAGAGCCAAGACAACTGCAAATTCTTTAAAAATGTCTGGTAAAGTTATAAGTGACAGTCTGTTAATTTTCATCGTCCTTAAGGGATTACCGAGTGATTTCAAGCCATTTACCACCGTGATAACCCAGAAAGAAAAACCCATGACTTTTAACTAATTCAAGGTAGCACTCAGAAGTTACGAAGAAACTGAAAAAATGATCACAGAAAAAAACGAATCCACAAATATCATGAAATTTAAAAATACACACATAAAAACACCAAAATCGAATTATACCCATGCCATGAATAAAAAACGCAACTTTGCCAAAAGCAGGTTTTTTCCTAAGAAAAGTACAAAAATTATTTGCTATAATTGTGGACAACCTAATCACAAGAGTTTCCAATGTAGATACAGGACTCAAAATGGCGACTACATTAAAAATGTAGAGAACTCTGTTAGCGAACATACATTTTTATTTTCGTGTACATTTGATGCTTCAACAAACAATAATAATTTTCTTGTCGATTGTGGGGCCACGGCACATGTGATTACAACGGAATCTGATTTTATCAGTTTTGACCCCAACTTTAAGCCACAAAATCATTTTGTAGAACTAGATGACGGGAGTCGAGTCAATGATATCGTTTTGAAAAGAGGCAATGCGAAAATCTCGCTGAAGAACAATAAAGGTGAATAGTGTTTCTGTATTCTAGAAAACGCTCTTCTAATCCCAGAATTTAAACAAAATATATTTTCTGTACAAGCTGCCACAAAACAAGGTGCAAATATAAACTTTAGCCCCAATAAATCAAAACTGGTATACCCGAATGGAACTGTATTCGACATTAAAGAAAATGGAAGATTATATTATTTAAATAGCGTAGTCCCATCAAAAACGGCCTGCCATGATCTACAGACATGGCATAAAATTATTGGACACTGCAATATTCCTGATATCAAAAAGTTGCCGACTGTAGTTGATGGAATGCAAATACAAAAATCAAAAACCTTCAACTGCGACGTCTGTACGCAAGGGAAAATGACAAACTATCAAAACAAGATACCAGACAAAAAGACCAAAAAAATCCTATCAATGGTGCATTGTGACTTGAACGGTCCCGTAGAATCGATGGCCAGAGAACATTATAGATATGTGTTGAATTTTGTAGATGGCCATTCAGGTTTAATAATGGTTTACTTTTTAAAGAACAAATCTGATACCCCGCTAGCAACTAAGAAATATCTAGCCGACATGGCCCCTACGGTGAAATCAAGTGTATTCGCTCTGACAACGGTACGGAATTCACCAATAAAGACTTTGAACTTTTACTAATTAACCATCATATGAGGCATGAAACATCAGCTCTTACATCGCCACACCAAAACGGGACTGCTGAACGTGCGTAGCGGACACTTTTTGAAATGGCGAGATGCCTATTCATTGAATCAAAACTCCCTAAAAACCTCTGGACGTATGCACTTATGGCGCCAGCCTATATACGCAACAGGTGTTTTAACAAAACACTATCTAAAACTCCATATGAATCTTTCTGCGGTAAAAAACAAATTTAAGCAGAATGCATATATTTGGTTCAACTTGCTTCGCATATATGGAGAAAAAGAATAAATAAAAAGCCGACAGAGGTATATTTCTTGGATATGATAAAAACAGTCCAGCTAATTTAATATTTTTCCCGAAAAAAATAAAATAAAAAGAATCCGGTGTGTAAAAATTCACGGACACGTTTAATTTTACAGACGAAAACCCGTCATATGAAGAGGATGAAATTATATTACCTCAAATAATTAGAACAAATGAAAACAATAAAAATGACGGAGACGAGAGTGTCCATGATGATGATAATGATGATGATGATGGTGATAAAGTCGAGAGATATCCCAAAAGAAATAGAAGACGACCCGATTTTTTTGTAGTGTACAATATAAAAGATTATCAAATCGACTATTGCTATTCAATGGAAAATGCGCCAAAAAGCTTCAACGAAGCAATTAATTCAGAACATTGTGATGAATGGAAAATTGCCATGAAAAAAGAAATAGATACCTTAACTGAAAATGATACCTATACGGTGTTGCCTCTTCCAAAAAGATAAACATGTTATTTCTACCAGATGGGTATTTACAAAAAAGAGTACAGCATCAGGCGTAGAACAGTACAAAGCAAGATTTGTTGCTAATGGGTGCTCTCAGATTTACGGTAAAAGATTCAAAATGACAGATCTTAGCAAAATATCCTGGTTTCTGGGGATAGAATTTACTCAAAGCAAACGACTTGTTACGATGACTCAATCGAGATACATCGACAAAATACTATTAAAATTTGGAATGGGAGAGTGCAAGAAACGCTCTACACCGGTCGAAAATGATATTAATAAAAATATACACACAGAATCTGAAATAATAAATGACACACAATATCGCGAAATTATAGGTAGTCTTATATATTTAATGACTGCAACCAGGCCCGGCATATGCTATACAGTA
Organism: Euprymna scolopes; assembly: GCF_053919585.1. Lineage (NCBI taxonomy): Eukaryota > Metazoa > Mollusca > Cephalopoda > Sepiida > Sepiolidae > Euprymna > Euprymna scolopes. The sequence goes on from NC_136500.1 coordinate 30,493,732, forward strand.
ACAAAACTGTCACAAAAATTATCACGACCGACAATTAAGGATTTAAACAGAGCTAAACAAGTCCTATGTTATTTAAAAGGAACTAAAGAACAGAATTAGTATTTAGAAAATCAAGAAATCCCCTAAAATTTAAAGTTTTTCGGATTCAGACTGGGCAAACGACGAAGATCGCAAGAGTGTATCTGGATATTGTTTCAGACTCTCAGAAAATGGGCCAATTATTTCATGGAAATCTAAAAAGCAACAGATTGTATCTCTCTCTACGTGTGAATCAGAATTTATCGCGATCACACACACGGCCCAGGAAGCACTCTACCTTAAAACTATCCTGAAGACTATTTTAGAGCCATAATTGATTACAAGCCCCGTAGTAATTAATTGTGATAATCAAGCCAGTATAGTCTTAGCACAGAACACGATAATCAACCAAAGATCTAAGCATATAGATATAAAATACCACTTCTAGATATTTTTTTATTTAAAAAAAAAAAAAACAGTAATGAAATTAATTGAATTTTACGAGTTCAGTATTTTTCAATTTAAAAAAAAAATAGTCCTGGGCAAGACGTTAAACTGTATCCATTTAATTTGTATTAACACTTTAACCTACTAATGCGTAACTAATACTTTTGCTTAAAAAAAAATCTTTGTAATTTTCCTTTTTTGACATTTGAACACAATTAAAAATGGCGTCTTTTTAAATGCTAAAATTCTAAGACCTAATGATTTCTAATTTTTGTTATGTCTAAGTAAATATAAAAATATATATTTATTTTTGAGCAGAACAAACACAAGGAACTTCCCAATTATAAAAAAATAGGGAGGATGTTGCAATATTTTGGAGTAGTAATGGGGTAGATATTTATTTGCTGCCCACATCAGCAAGGCCTGGAAAGTGGGAACCCCGCAGGCTCCCCTAAAGAAGGGGCACTCCTGCACTTTAAAAAATTGCCTGAGTAACCCCGTCGGCATTGCCCGGTCGGGGCGCCTCAGGCAGCAAGCAATAAGCTTGCCCCACCGGAAAGCCCGGTGGCAAGGCCTGGGAGGGTGGACCTCCTAGGTATTACCCAGGTGGTGTACCTCAGTCCAACAGGTGCTGGGCCGGTTCCCGGCCTCTCACCTGTTGGGCTGAGTGCCAAGTGACGAATCCTTGACATGTACTACCCTGTCTCCCTGCAGCCGAAGCCGCTAGGAGACACATCCCATCAAAAGAGTGTTTTAATGGGGTATATATTTAATTGCCGCCGACATCGGCAATATTTGGACCAAGGCCTGGAAAGTGGGATACCCGAAGGCTCCCCTAAAGGAGGGGCACTCCTGCAATTTTAAAAATTGCCTGAGTAACCCCGTCGGCATTCCCCGGTCGGGGCGCCTCAGGCAGCAAGCAATAAACTTGCCCCACCGGAAAGCCCGGTGGCAAGGCCTGGGAGGGTGGACCTCCTAGGTATTACCCAGGCGGTGTACCTCAGTCCAACAGGTGCTGGGCCGGTTCCCGGTCCCTCACCTGTTGGGCTGAGTGTCAAGTGACGAATCCTTGACTTGTACTATCCTGTCTCCCTGCAGCCGAAGCCGCTAGGAGACACATCCCATCAAAAGAGTGTTTTAATGGCGTATGATCCCACACAGTCGGACGATCTATTTATAAAGGATGCTGCTAAGAACTGACGACTCAAATTAATTCACGTTCTGCTACCAACCAATCAAAAACCAGAATTGCTTCATAAATATTAAACCTTTTCTGGAGCAATTTCACATGTTCTTTTCCCGGGTTTCGACACGGTAAGAATAGTTTGTTCTGTGGAACTGTCTACTACAAATAAAGTCACCTCCCAGGACTTGTGTGTAACAGCGAACCATCTGAAACTGTTCTGAAACTAAAAATAGCTTACACTTCTAGAGAAAATTTACACCAACTTTATTTTTGAACAAGGAATAGAAATAATTTTTTTAAAATCTTTCTTATTCCATCGAGTTTCAATGAATCACTCATATCCTCAAAGGAACTTAGTAAAATGCTATTTATAGGCAATCTTTAAATTTTTCTTGTTAGCCCATTAATAGAAAACTAACATTACGAAATAAATCATAGTTGTATGAAAGTTGCCAAACTCTAAAACTACATAGGTTAAAGGTATATTGCAGATAACCTTCCGATGCGGAAAGGTTTAAAATAGCGGTATAATCAAACAGAAATAAAAATGTTGAATAGTCAGATGCATGTATGCACATGAGATGGTCCAATAGTAATTGAAATTAAAGTGGCTGGAACAGAAAATTTCAATGCATAGATAGGATCCCGAAATTGCAGTCGGAGATAATTCACTAGGAAACTAACATAAAGCTTAAAAGCTAATATTGGACCTGGACAAGAGAAAAAGGGGTCACACACCTCCAAACACCCGAGAAACGCTGGGTACCCGTGCTAGTATATATATATATATATATATATATATATATATATATATATATATATATATATATACTAGCATTTCAGCCCGGTGTTGCCCGGGTGTTTGGATGTGTATGTTAAGCAAAAAAAATGTGGTAGGAGGAAGGCAGGCTCGAACCCTTACCGCGAAGGAGGAAAAGAACGAAGAAAAAACCTGACTTCTTTGCTGTTACAACCAGCGCCAAACCGGAAGTGACGTAGGTTTAAATTAAGGCTAGACAATCGAAAGGAGAGTATGACTTTCAAAAAATATCGGCGAAAAAAGCGACCCTCCCTGTTTAAAAGTGCTTAGTTGAAGGTGAAGATGTTAAAGTTTTTAGCTAATTTTTCGATATCTGTCGTATGAAAGGTCGGGCTTTAAAACAATATCGATCTTGGTAAAATCCGTCTCGTCTGTCGAAATTTTTAGGCACACATGCAAACATAAATACATACATACATTTATATATTGGTAACTAAAAAACTTCGACCCAAACCGATTAAAAAGCTTGCCCTATCTCTGAATACCTGTTATGTAAAATTTCAAATGTTTAGACCAGAAAATATCTGAGTAATTAGGTATAGACCGAAGAGGTCAATTTTTTTAAAACTCTGACCCCTATTATTACACCTTAACATTTATTGTTTTGGGCTCAAATCTATTTATTAAGTAAGATGCATGTTGAAGGAATCTATATCTAAAATTTTAAGGGTTTAGATTCAAAATTGTCAGAGGAGTTTGGTAGGGTTCTCGAAAGCCAAATTATTGAACTTTGACCCTTTAACAGACAAATTTCCCGAATCTCATTATTCTGTATATAAAATTGACAGAGTTATTGTGTAGGGAGATGTATACAGACAGACACAGACACACAGACAGATACACAGACACGCTCACTTTTATAGATATACTAGCATAGGTGCCCGGCGTTGCCCGGGTGTTTGGAGGTGTATGCTGAGAAAAATATAATATATATATATATATATATATATATATATATATATATATATATAAATATATACGTGGGAAAAGAAACTGACGATCACAAAGAGAAAGTCGTGGCATATGGACGAAATGTTACTAAGTGGACAACACAAATTACGATTAAGAATGCTTTGTTGCCTGCTGGTGGATATTTTAAACTGATTTAGGGGCGATAATTTAAGCTGGTTTTAAGCGAATTTGTTGCTGGAGTCTTTATTTTTTACCCCCTCAATTTGAGGTTTTTTTTGGGTTTTTTTTTTTTGTAAATTGATGTGAACACTTCAATTAAAAGTCAAATACGAACAAGTATGATTATAGTGGAATAAAAGGCAAATCAAATTAGTTATAGGTTGTTTAAACAGTTAGATTCAATTTAGCTTAAATTTGCAAGTATATGTATAGATAGATAGATAGATAGATAGATATCGATAAATACATTTGGAGACATCATTTTGAATGAACTGTCAAACTATTCTGTAATCACATCAAGCTGAAAATATATATTTTATTAATCATTCGATGTTTTTAAATTTCTTAATGATTTTGGATATCACAAATTCTACGGATAAGTAAGATTTTTTTTTTAATTTACAAAGAAAATAAAATAAAAATTGCATGATTGCATAAATCCGAAACTATACTTAAGTACTTTACTATAAAATCAAATGTGGATGTTTATTATAGCACACGATGCAAATATTCTTAGGATTTTTTTCGGATCTTTGTGATCATAACCTTTATTTTAGTTTTCTTTTTAAAGTTAGAATATTCCTACTTCAACAGGAAGCTGGGCTGAAAATATTCATTATTAATATGATAATTATATTATTGTTCTTGCACTGCAAAACATATACTGGCGAGGAGTGGATGCTTTGACATGCGGAAATAAATTAATAGTAAGGTGAATAATATCTAGAAATTAAGAATATAGCTGTTTTGTCGAATATATATATATATATATATATATATATATATATATATATATATATATAATTTAAAGGAGATTAGAACAATAGTCTAAAGAGCAGAGTGTATTTTAATGTAATAGTGAAATTACTAGTTTAATTAAAATACAGGAAAGAAAAAGTGCTCGTTGTAATTTAGATATATAATAAGCTCGATTACTATATATATATATATATGTGTGTGTGTGTGTGTGTGTGTGTGTATGTGTGTTTAAATACATATATTTACGTATATATTAATATGTACTTATGAAGAGTCTTTAATTTAACCGCATCGACACTGCATCCTTTCATTAAAAACTAATATTGAGTATTTTGCAAATTATCTTCTGCAAATTCGAACCAGCGATTTAACTGATAATATTTGATCACAATGCAACATATGTCATAATAGGCAGTCGCAAAGTCTAGTTGAAATTTAATATGAATTTGCTGGCATCATATATATATATATATATATATATATATATATATATATATATATATATATATATATATATATATGCGTGTGTGTATTAAGTACAATGTAAACAATATTTATAGCTGAATGGATAATAAAGAATTCGATTTAAGGAACTCATGCTGTGAAACGTTTAATACTTTTAATATTAAATGTGCTTTAAATAAGCGAATAACCTCAAAGATTGATGCAAAATTACTTACATACTGACAACAATAAGACGAAGAAAAAAATTCTCTCCCACATTTATCCATCACGATTATGTTATATTTTGCTACAAAAAAATGAAAATAACGCCTCCAGGCAATTCTGAGAAATTATATTGCTAGTCAAGATGAAATGTTTTAAATATCTTTATGTATATTTGTTTTGTTTTATTCACGTACGATATTAATGTGTGTGAGAATATTTGTTATATTTCTTTTAGTCTGTCTGTCCGTCTGATTGTTCCACTTTTTTTGGTAGGTAGGGTATCTTTCTGGCTGAAGAATTAATAGGGAGTAATATGAGTTTTAAACATCAACATCAACAAAGGTTTTATCACTCGATGAGGAACTCTTCCCTGGACTTTAGCCATCTAACTCTGTCCCGAGCTATCCACTGCTATGTGGGACCCATGTGCTGTATCAGGCCGTCCCTCCATCTCGTTCTTCGTCTTCCCTTTAACCTCTTATATTAACGAGGTTTGAATTCCATTGTCCTGATGAACCATCTGTTGTCATGTTGTTTGGCTACGTGCCTTGTCCATCTGTGTTTAGATGTTTTAATGACAGTATTGATGTCAATGACTCTTGTTTGTTGGCGAATCCAGATGTTTTTTTCTCCCAGTCTTGTGGAGTGATGCCTAACATTATATTTCCATTTTTCTTTGTGTTACTGCCAATATTTCACTTTAGCGAGTGGTCCCCTTAAGACATTGCTTATACAGATTTGTAAGTAGGGAGTTAGTTCTGGTTGAAGCGTTTTCAGTACTATAAAAGGAATGCCGTCAGAGCCAGATGCTTTACTGGAATCATACTTTTTGATTAGCTTAGCAACATCACACACAGATATTTGTATGTGGTATTGCGTGTTTTCTGATACAGGAGGAAATGCTGGGGGTTGAAAACCTTAGTCGCATAGGGTAGAATTAGCTTCAACTTTCTTGGTAAAGGGTTTGGCTTTGTCTGATGTTGACGAGATTACTTCAGGTCCATTGATGATAGTTAGGATAGAGCACACGCTTCTATTTAGGATTCTGTTTGTTATTTACCAAAACTGGTGGGAACCAAGCCGCTCCTCAGCTACTTTGGACTTAACAGACTGAGCATACAACTGTCTCGCATTCTTTATTACATTTTTATAGCAGTTGCTAGCAGTCCTGAAAGCGGTTTTAGTCTCAGTACATCTATTACGTTGGACTCAATGGAAAAAGTAATTTCTGTGCGCAATGGCAGCCGCACATTCTGGAGAGAACTACGGCTGGCTGTTAGGTTTTGCTCGATTTTTTTTTCGAGAGTATAAAACGGTCTAATGTGTGTTTATGTGTGTGTAATATAATCAGAATTTATTTTTTATGCTCTATGGAACAGCAATAGCTAAACGTTGACTATAAATTTGTACGATTACCTACATATTCATATAATAAATATTAGTAAATCTGTACTTAGAATTTATCCTTTTGAAAAACAGATTGTTTATTTATACATTTCATTAATAGATTTAAAGTTATTTAATTAATACACACACAAACACACACATATATATACATATATATATATAAATGTATATATATATATATATATATATATATATATATATATATATGGTGCTTGCATGTTTGGATGTGTGTGTACGTGTGTATATGTGTGTATGCATAAATGAAGTCCAAATAAAAATTGTGAAAACCTTACACTTCCTCTATTGGTATTTCAATTTGTCGTAGTTTCGTAATTTTTTACACCAATCATTTCACCAACGTCTATATTTCTAATTGTAAAGTATAAATATTGGAATAACTAATTTCTGATGAAATCTTTTGAATTATAAAGACAAAATATTAAATTTCCTCGCCTTAGTTTAATATATATATATATGTATGTATATATAACTACTTCATTTACTCACATAAATTTATACGAAAGTATAGATTTATGCGTAAACTTTAAGTATTTACTTCAAAAGTGCGCAATACGATGGTAGGGATGGTTAGTAATTTATAAAATATATATGGCGCATAAGCCTGAGGAATCCTAGAGTGGATGAAACGCCGAATATTCAGTGTAGCTTAATCGACATATATACTGTATATATATATATATATGTGTGTGTGTGTGTGTGTGTGTGTGTGTGTGTGTGTGTGTGTGTGTGTGTGTGTGTGTGCACATATTAATACGTTTCCAATATAGAGAAATGTTTATTTTTTAAATCGGCATTTTTTTTAATAAATGCAACGGGGCAATCACGTTGCAATTATACCGCTGAGAGGAGCCATGATGTCTTTTCATTTGATATCCAATTTATAGTTGAGTTATTTAAATAAATTACAACGATAGACTGCAGAGACACAATTTTGTTATTTTATGAAAATAAAAACGCCAAAAATATTTCTCGAATATCCATGTGGGAAATGCGATGCCTTCATTCAGTCAAGAGACAATGGATACCCCCTGCAACTGTCAAAGTGAATCATGACGCATGTATGTAACAAATGATGCTTTGATATATATGTGTGTGTGTGCGTGCGTGTGTTATTGTGCCAGTTGCAGTTATCATGCGGAGACGTTTTACATTGGCACACAAAGTCACTTACACACGCAGCACACACATGCACACACACACACACACATATATATATAGAGAGAGAGAGAGGGAAGTAGATAGATAGATAGATAGATAGATAGATGTTTACAAAGGGAAAGGACAGAAGTCGATTGCGATGACTATAGTGGGATCATGCTGCTCAAAGCTGTTGGTAAGATGCTGGCAAAGATTCTGCTGAACCGACTGCTTATGTATATTTGCATCTGCGTCATTCCTGAATACCAGTCAGGGTTCAAAAATGGTCACAGGATAGTTGACATGATTTTTCTGCTCCCCAATTAATAGAGAAATTCAAAGAGAAACAATTATCTTTGTACCAAGTTTTTGTTAAGCTGACAAAATCTTTTGACACCATAAAACGTGATGCAATCTGGATTACTTTATGAAAACTTGCATGTCCTGGCCGTTTTGTGGAAATAATAAAAGATGTAATATATATATATATATATATATATATATATATATATATATATATATATATATATACTAGTAGAAGTACCTGTCGTTGAGTGAATTCAAAATGAGCTTTAAAAAATGAACTCTGATTTATGATAGTACTGATAGTACTAGCCTGCGTGACTGGCGTTGCCCGGGGTATAGAGATTTGTGTTGAGGAAAAAAAAGCAAGTAGGCAGGCTCGAACCCTTCCCGCGAAGGAGGAAATAAAAGTGAAAAAACGTGACGTTTTTGCTGTTGCGTCCATCGCCAAACCGGGACAGACGAATGTTTAAATTCAGGCTAGTAAATCAGAAGAGAGGGGATTACCTTCGAAAATATCGGCGAAAAAAGCGACCCCTCCCTGTAGAAAAGTGCACAGGTGAGGGTGAACGAATTAATGTTTTTAGCCAATTTTTCGATATTTATCGTCCGAAGGGTCGGGTCTTAAAACGATGTCGATTTTGTGAAAATCCGTCACCTTTATCGAAGGTTTTAGGCATACATACATACATACATACATACATACATATATTTAGTCTGACAGATGTGATTTATATTATAGATTATAGATAAAAGATTATGAAAATGGAGTGTGCGTCTAAAGAAATAGTTTCAAATTTTAGAGTATCGAAACTAAAGCAAAATATGATGAAAAGAAAAATAAAATCTACTTTGTTGCCTTTTGTAGCTAAGCGTGACCAAGGAAATCATGTTTTTAGAAAAGCAGAAAAACACGGAGATTCTATAATCGGCACCCATTGATTTATTTAAATTTCTCAATTTCAAAGAGAATGTAAAACCGTGTAAAACAATATAATAATAAGCATGCGGAAGTAACTTAAAAGTATTGAAATTATGTCAAACGGGGGGTTCTTTTTACAGTGGGGAATTGCTCCCACTTATGGGGAATTCCTAGCGAAATCTTAATTTTAGCGATATGTCTCATTAAGAAAATTTAAGAATTCAAAAGTAAATTCTTTAAATTAGAAATTATCAAGTTGTAAAATATAGAACTATAGAACTGCATAGAACATTGTCATGCAATCAGCAAAGCAAAAAGGATGTATAAGATGCACCAAAAATATAAACAATGACTCACTTATATATTTTTTTAGTGACGACGAGAAAAATATACCCAACTTTTATATTGTTCAAAAAATGTAAAAAATTATTTAAAAAAAGCATTTAACTATGCTCATTAAATCATTTGGGAAGTTTGCTACCAAGATACAGAAGATAGTCTCGAAATTCTGTTAGAATTTTTAGAATCTTATATGTAAAATCGTTTTCCCTTGAGTAAAAAAACTTGCGATAACTGTTTCTGGCGATTTTGTCCTATTAGACGGATAACCATCTTTACCAAACTACGTTTCCAGTAGACAGTTTTAGGGTATCTTTTTTGTACATTGGTTATCAACCATGTAAGATGAATTGCCATAAGCCCATGCACCATGTGATTCTTTACTATTTCAAGTAACTTTGATACTTAATAAAAAAAATCAATTACTTAAAGGGAACAAGAACACAGACAATAAATAATATCAAATAGTTTAACCCTTCTATTTTTATCACACATTATTTAAATATTGGTCAAATTTAATTCAGTCACCTACGTTTCTTTCAACATTACTCACAAATAACTTATTTTTCTTAAACTATATTTTCTTTAAAAAAAATTAAAACTTTTCTACGAGAGCTGGATAGACCAGATTATACCGTTAAATACTCTTATCACAATATTCTTATGTGGATCTATATGAAAAAGACAAACCCTTTGCTATATTTTGTAACATATTTCCAATCTATGGAGATCAGGCTCGAACGCAGACTCAGTAATTTTATTATACGACCCGTTTTCAAACTGAAACATATTACCAAAGTATACTTACGCAGATAGATATCAAAAGTTCTTTTTAAAGTTTGTGATATATTCCTATACTGTGGAGGCCAGATACGAACACAGGCCCCCACAATGTTATTATTCCAAGTCCTCAATCCTGTAGATGAAGCGTCAGTTGATGGTTTACTTGTGTTGCATATCTGGTATTCTGCAAAACCACTTGTCCAGCACCTCTCACCCTAACTGAAACTTTTAAATAAATAAAATGACAGTTCCAGCAAACATTATAACATCCAGACGCAAACTCAAACAATCCCAACTGACCTCCTTCTTGGGGCTTGCATTTAGAAATACCCTCGAGCTTAGAACTAATGTATATGATGTTGAATCGTTTCTCCTAGTAAGCATCCCAGATATATTAGCACTAAGTGAAACTAAAATACACTTCTCCATTTCCTCTAACCAATTTAACATGACTGGTTATCTACTACTCTGCTGTAAAGGACTCAGGCACACATATGCACGGATCAAGTCTTTATGTGCTTCAGACTTAACATGTAATATAACATTAGCTACTTATATTTTCTCTACCGCTCTCCCTTGACTCAGGATGATACCCTAATAAACAATGTCTCTGACAGCATAGATACAGCACTCTCCCTCGATACTAGTACAAAAGTACATGTATTTTGTGACTTCAATGTCCACCACAGTAACTGATTTGGATTCTCTCCCTACACAGACGCAGCTGGTAGCACAACACATAGCTTCTCTTTATCACATTCCATATCATAGACGGTTACGTTTTCGAGACGTTTTCCAGACAAGCAAGATTAGCATGCCTCACTTCTAGATTTATTTCTGACGCAAGTTCCCAAAGATTGTGTAATGAATGCCCACAACCCACTCGGGAATGCTGATCACGCTTTGATAATATCAGAAATCGCTCTAAATTCTCGATCTATATCTGAAGAGCCTTTGCTTAAAACAACGAGGTATTACAAAAAGGCTGACTGGGAAGCTTTAGGGATCTCATAAGAGACGCTCCATAGGAAAATTTATTTTCTCTTGCTGAACAGTGCGCAAATGAGACCACTGAATGGTTTAAAACGGCAATCAGATTCTATAGCAACCCACACTTTCCCCCAATGGTTTACTTCTACTTGTGCAGCTGCCATTGCCCAAAGGTAGCATGTGTACCGCAGATTTAACCGACATAATCCAGTTCAAACAGACAGACGTTTATAGAAACTAGAAGTAAATGTAAGATAGTGATAGTGACATCTGAGGGAATATACTGAAACCACTAAAAAACTGATCGAAGCACAGAAATTAGGAACCCCTGATTTTTTCAAAATCTATAACTGTGTAGTAAATAATGGGCAATACACAATTCCCCATCTATCAAACAACCATGAGGTTGTTTGCACGGCAACCGAGAAGACAAACACGCTTGCCAGTCAGTTTGCCTCAAACTCCACATTCAACCCAGCAAACTAACCCCTCCCTGACTTTCCTTTGCGGACGGACGTCACACTAGATGATTTGAAAATCACCCCTTTCTCAGGTGCAAGGTATCATAAAAAACCTAGACACATCGAAAGCATGTGGGCCCGATCTCATCCCGGCTGTGCTATAAAAAATGCTCCGCCGAAAGAACTAACCAATTAAATTATGACCTATTCGCTTCCTCCCGCTTTTCGCCAAAACATTTGAGTAAAAAATTAATCCAGTCCATCATCTTACGGATACTAAACTTCTGACCGACAACGATATGGATTTAGGCAAGACCGTTCCACAGCAGATATCCTAACTGTAATCTCTTAACATATATACCATTCACTGGACAAAGCAAAGTGAGAGACCGATTGCCCTAAATATATCTAACGATTTTGACAGGGTATGGCACGATGGAAAATCAGACCATATGGAATTACTGGAAGAATACCTAGCGTAATTAAATTCTTTTTAAGTAAAACAAAAATCCAGGTTGTCCTCGACGGTCGTACATCTACACAATATGATATAATTGCGAGAGTACCTCAGGGGTCTTTCTTTGGATCTTTATTATTCCTAATATTCATAAATGACATCCCTGATAAAATTGTCTCTGAGATGAGTATATTTGCTGATGACACCACTCTGTATAACAGGCATGAGGGGAAAACAAATGAATACATATCTAAGGAAATTGCTTCTTGATAGCTCTTCTATCATTGTATGTGATCAGTTTACTTTAATAGTTTTTTTTTTGTTTTTTACATAGGCATCACCACTTATCAAGGCCAAACGGCCACTCGAGGATAAGGGTTAAAGAATGTACAGTAGAAATTGGACAATATAGTAACCGTTAGTAATGGAGATTCAGTAAATTTGATAACTTATATGGAACGGCTCATCAAAAACTTGTTTACGTTAGACTTGAAGGCAACCATATTGTAGTCAGCTGGAAAGCAGGAAAACAGAAGACACTTCCATAGGCGTGCAGTTCTAAGAAAGAAGCTTTGCTCATGGAACCTACGCGTAGGTTTAGGCACAGATAAAAAGTGGGGGAAATTAGTGATAGTGTTTTCTGCTAGACGAGCGTTTCTTGTGAAAGTTTGGCGAGGGGGATCATAGAATGGAGCTCATCCGAGCACTTGCCATGAAAAAAAACGATACATCAGAGACAATCTCGCAGCATCTTTTCTATGAGAAAGAGGATACAGGGAAGAGGAAAGGACACCCCGTACAAGGCTACGAAGTCTATTTTGAACTCTATCAAGGAAGGATAAGTCTTTCTAGCAACTCCTGCCCAGATGTGGCAACAGTACTCCATCCTTGGATGTACCTGGCTCTTATATAGATAGAGAATTGCATCAGCAGTGAGATATCTACTGGATCGATAGAAGGATCCCACCATTTCTCCAGCGGCCTTGGTAACGGATTTAATGTATGTGTTTCATTTAAGATTAGGAGTAAAGTTCAAGCCAAGAAGCTTGTCAAAACACGAGGCCTCCCAAGATCAGAGCCATTCATTTCAATTGATGCCAGATGGGGATCAGAGTGTTGATGATGTAAAGATAAAAGCTTGGTTTTAGATGCATTAAAAGTAACCAGCCACCTCTTTCCCCATTATATGTAACTATATTACTTTAATAGTAAACCATATAGGAGCCTATTCGTGTATACATACGAACACACAGGCGCTCAGCGTTATTATATATATATATATATAGAGAGAGAGAGAGAGAGAAAAACAGACAGACAGACAGACAGATAAAGAGGGGGGAAGATTCTGTTGCAATTATGCGAAGATTAGAACTGCATATGTTTTTTTGTGATAGTAATTAGCTGGTTTGCTAAAGAGATCTGGAAACTATGGCATTTATTACTGTCGATGCTGAACTATTAATATTACATAATACGAGTTATTTTGCTGGAAGATTAAATAGCGATCGACTTCGAAGTGAATAAAACTAACTCCAATATATGTTTTTGGTGGATATTGTTCCCTTTGTGAGGTTCCACATGCAGTAAATACAGGGGCACATATGTTATTTACCTTTTCAGAAGGCTAGACACAATTTTAGTTGTTTAGTTTATAAGTCAATGCGTTAAGATAAACAGTGTAGGCTACAAATTAATGCTTGAGAATCCGCGTCCTTCCTTAGCAAGTGTGCTTACGGCGATTACGGATAAACTAACATCTAAAAAATAAGGTAAACTCAGAAAGGACGAATCGTGTGACACTGAAGAGAATTATACTTCAGATTAACCACAACAATCCTCGATCGGTATGAACATAAAACCCTTTTCCTCGCAATGTTAGATCCGATCACGGGTATCTAACTGGGTTAGAAATTCTCTTCATCCTTCTTAAAAGACTGTATACCTCATTTTAGTTTTCTATTATAGGGGCCCGACAATCATTTTCGGACACTTTGAAAAAAGTACTTCAAGGTGGTTACTCGTGCCAAAAATTTTTGAGCTTGTAAGTACGTAGTTGAGTAGTGAAAATCCACTACTCGTGTAATCATTTTTTTGTTAGGCTTTGATAATTTTAGTTTTTTGTAACTTTTGCGAAAACTTGCATGGCACTATTTTTTGGACATGACAAACAATCCTATTTTATTAAGAGCTATGTTCACGTATATGTTGCTGTATGCAATTTTTCTGCTTGTACACTTAACTATCATCATTAGAATTTATTATCTGTTCTATTCTACTGACAAAACAATTAAGTTTAATGAGGTAAAATGCATTCTAAAGAAGTCGTTTTTGGCAGGAAAAAAGCGGGAAAGTTACTTCAGCATCAGTAGGATCGCCATGGATTTGAATCTGTCGAAATCAATGGTCGAATACATGCTGAAGACAAATTCCGAGCTGAAAAAGAAAAGAGGACGGAAAAGATCAATTGGCAAGAGGACTAAATGGACAATAAAGAGGACTGTGACACGGCTTTTGACATCTGGAGAAAAAGTTACAGCAAGAAAAGTGAAGGAGAAATGTGAATTGGATTTAAACGTCTGAACAGTACAAAGAACACTGCACATGATTGGTTTGAAGTATGCAACGGCTAAAAAAAAATTATACTAACAGAGAAACACAAAGGAGCAAGACTGGAGAGTGCTAAAAGGTAGTTAATAAAGCATGTTGACTTTAAGAAGGCTATGTTTACTGATGAGAAGCGTTTTAAGTTTGATGGGTCCGATGGGTGGTGTACTTGGTCAAGAAGGGGTGAGCCTATTGTACTGAATAAACGACAGATGGGAGGATGAGGAGTTATGGTTTGGGGTATGATATATGGTTGGAGTAGCTAAAAGGGCGACAGAACTGCAAAAGCTATAAACAGTTGATGGACGAGAAAACCCTAGCAAGAATAGGAAGAGAGATGGGGAATGATTTCGTTCTACAGCAATACAATTGCAGCATCCATGCGTCAAAACCCATGAAAGAATGGATGTCTAAAGTGAATATGCCTACTTTGGAATGGCTTGCAAAAAGCTCAGATCTAAATTTAATGGAAAATGTTGGAGAAATGCTTGCACAACTTGTCTATGATGGACCTGAAATAACGAAAGATGGGAACGAATACTAGATACCAAAAAAAAAAAAACTAATAGAAACACGTAGAGATGTTATTGTGCATATGTTTGATCATTGTGAATTGAGGTTGATAAAATTATTGAGACGAAAGGTGATGTTACAGACTATTAACAGTTTTTCAACGATGTCCGAAAAATAATGAGTCGTGTTTTGTAAACAATGATGAAAATTAAATATTTTTCCTTACCTAATCGATTTTCTTCCATTTTTATTGCAGGTATTGTCTATATATGTTTATGCTATTCTAGTGAAGGAATTTCGCCACTCTATGATACTTGAAAGTCGAATAGTAAAGTGTACAAAAAGTATTGTCGGGCCCTTGCACTTCTTCCGTTCTCGCGTTATACTATTTTTCATCTTAGCCTGATGGACAGCTACAAAGTATTTTAATCATTAATGAAACTAATTAAAACGCAGTCTAATCGCCAACACATCACAACTGGATGTTTGGGAATAGTGGATAAGAATAAAACATATTATAAATGAGAAAATAAACATATATAATGATGGAAAGATTCAAATGAGTTTTTTTTTCTCTTTTGGTGTAAGAAAAGTTTATTAAAAAACAGAAGTTTAATGCACATGCTTTCTCTGAAATTTGATTAAGTTTTAGATTCCTGAACAATGTGGATTGTATAGCAGAGGATGTCTCATTCCGTAGACATATTTTGAACTAATAAGAAAGATAGGCATCAATGGGTAAATATAATTTTGGCATTTCCTTTAATATTTTAATTGTTGGTAGGAATACACGACTATTGCTTACAGGAAGACAATTTTCATTAGCAATTTCAAGACATTATTTATTTATATTTTTTTTTTTGCATCAAGCGTGAGATATCTTCTGGAGCGGTAGAAGGATCATACCATTTTTCCAGCGATCTTTGCAACTGACTGGATGTACGTATTCCATTTCAGGTCAGGAGTAAAGGTCAAGCCCAGAAGCTTATCAAAACATGGAGCTTCCCCTAGACGAGAGCCACACATATGAATTGATGCCAGATGGGGATCAGAGCGCTGGTGGTGTAAAGATAGGAGCTTGGTTTTAGATGCATTAAAAGTAACCAGCAACCTCCTCACCCACTGTACCACGCGCTCAAAATCAGAGGAGAGAGAATCTGAGAGAACTTTGTCATTTACGGCCTTTGATGTGTTGCCATAGATGGTCGTGTCATGAGCATAGATGTCAACGAATGATTTAAGTATGTGTTTTGGGAGATCATTGATGTAGATCAGGAAGAGAGTTGGGCCTAGGATTGGCCCCTGAGGGACACCAGCATTAATATTGATGACCTCTGATTTCTGCCAATCAACTACTACTCTTATGAGCCTATTAGAAAGAAATGATTTTATGATCGAGAAAACATTTCCAGTTATACCGTAGCTGGATATCTTGTGAAGTAGGCCCTTATGCCATACCTTATCGAAGGCCTTTGATATGTCAAGAGCAAATGCCCTGGAAAGGAAGCCTTTGTCAAGAGATTCGCTAATCCTATGAGATATAACAGGTAGCACATCTGCTGTAGATCTGGCAGAACGGAAACCATATTGCATGTCACTAAGAAGGTTATTTCTGCTGAGGTGGTTGACTACTTCTCTATTTAATATGGATTCCAGCAGCTTACTCATGACATGCAGGAGACTTATTGGTCTGTACTGAGAGGGAGAGGACTTATCACCTGTATACAGGGCATACTGATGAGGTTTTCCAGGGTGTTGGGAAGCACTTCTCTTTAAAGCAACGATTAAAGAGTTTTGTAAGTATGGGAGAAAGTCCTAGTTGAAGCTTTTTCAGCATAATGATTGGAATGCCGTCAGGGCCAGTTGCTTAACTGGAATCAAGGTTCTTGATTAGCTTGGCGACCTCACGCAAAGATATTTGTATGTTGCAGAGCGTGTTGTCCGTTATAAGAGGAAATACGGGGAAATGATGGCCTTCGTCGCATAGTGTAGAATTAGCTGCACAGTTCTTGGGAAATAGTTTGGCCTTGTCTGATGCTGACGAGATGACCTCGGGTCCATTGATGATGGTTGGGATAGAACGCACGCTTCTGTTCAGGATCCTGTTTGCTATTTGCCAAAACTGGTGGGAACCAAGCCGCTGCTCAGCTACTTTGGATTTAACAGACTGAGCATATAGCTCTTTTGCATTTTTATTACTCTTTTGCAGTGGTTGCTGGCAGTCATGAAGGAATATTTAGTCTCACTGCATCTATTACGTTGGTAGTTATGGAAAAAGTAATTTCTGTACGCGATGGCAGCAGCACATTCTGGGGAGAACCATTGCTGGCTGTTAGGTTTTTGTTGAAATTTTTTGGATGGGATGAATCGGTCTATGCCTGCAATTAGCCATTCGGTCAGGTCTGATACTATGGAGGACACATCTTTTTAAACATGGAATGCAGTGATAGATCGGATATAAGTGTACGGAAGCTATTCCAGTCAGCGGTAGAGTATCGATATACAGTACGCAGGAGAGGTACATCCCCAGACTTATTGCGTTTCTTTTTTGTTTAACTGATACAACCGCGTGGTCGGAAGATCCCAGAGGAGACAGAACGGAACTTGAACATAGCTCAGGGTAAGTTGTGAGAAAAAGGTCTAGGAGGCCAGCATACTGACCAGAAGTATCGGGCACTTGAGTGGGTTCGGGGACCATCTGGGTGAAGTCATAAACAATGGCAAAATTATGACAAAACCTCCTCTCATCATCTGTCTTGTTAGAGTTAGTCAGTCATGCCGCATTGTGGACATTGAAGTCACCACAGATGTGGATGTTAGCTGAAAGTGAGCAGACAGGATGTGGTCAATTTTTCAGATATGCTCTTAAGGATAGTAACTCCGCTGTTGTGGGGGTGATAGAGAGCGAATATAAATGCAGTGATGTAAGCAAGTGCAACCCGGAAGCACATATAAGGTAAATTAGGGTCTTCTCTGGAGATATCCCTACCACACGGAAAGCCATCTTTAATGTAGGCACATATTCCATGTCCATGGCGATCTGAAGGTCAGATTTAGATGTTAAGTTAGAGTATCTTTTAATTATGAATTCGTCAAGGGAAGCGGTCGGCATAATGCCAGTTTCACTTAGGAAGAATATGTCTGGTTTCGTCTCCTGTAATTGGGTTTCAACCTCTGGAAGGTCAGAACGGAGACCCCTGATGTTGGTAAAGGAGACATGGTAGTAGGGGTCTACGTTGGAGGATGGGTTTCTAGGTTTACACATGCTATTTTTCTGGAGGTATTTCATATTGAGGATTGGGATTTGTGGTACAGGTCGACAGACTTGGTTAGAGCAAGACAGAGAGGATAGGTAAGAGAGAAAAGGAGAGGAAGATTTTTTGTAGCCATGATAAGGTAAAACCGTAACAATTACTCACTAGTATGGCATCGAGAGGCCACACTCGGAATTAATGCATGGTCCAGAGTCCATTCACCAAATGGCAATACAGCAGCCCCAGTATTTTGCACCTGCTGATAGGACGGCCTCCTTAGTGGTTAATTCAAGGTTCGGGTCCCTGACTATCAGGCGGATAACGTCAGTCCAGATGAAACGTTTACCTCCAGCACCCTTACTAGTGACATGGCTACAAGGATAGACATAGGAACAGAAAATTTCCGACATCTCAGGCTACTGTTCACGAAGTATTGTTGTCCTGGAGAGTAGCTTTTTCTTCGCCCTTTGTCAGAAACATCACTCATAACTCATTTCTTTTCTTTGATGGTCCATAGATGGTTCCATTGCTCAACAGAGACAATTTCTGTCCGCTCTAACATAGTGGCTAGCTTACTCACAAATCGTTTTCACGACTTCCTTTTCAAAACTAACGCATAATTCTGATTTCTCCTGGCTTACGTGTGTCTGATGTCAGCCGCTCTTGTTTGTCACAAAATCCACATCGTTTTTTTTTTTTACTAAATCAAATTCCAAACTAGCCTAGTTTATGCTTTTCCTCCATTCATAGGAAAAGTCTCCTGTTGAATATTTTAACAAAAATATTTTAACTAACATTCATTTCTTTTAAAGAATTTTTTCTGAATAATTTAACACTTAATCATAATAGTCGTTATAACCCTTGGGACTGATCGCCACAACATAACACAGATACTACAATGTGATCAGAGCCAAAGTGTCACGTAAAATAAGAAACCAGTTTTGAAATGTCGAAGTGCGTTGCTAAACACTTTTAGTGGGGCAATCTGACGTATCTGGACTAAGATGGGAGTTGCTGTCTGAGCCGATCTCGCGCGGAGCTCTCAATTAATATTAAAGACAATACATTATTGCATGCCATCATTGATACGTCTGGAAAATGTTATTTACGATCTATATATATATATATATATATATATATATATATATATATATATATATATATATTTGAGGAATGTCTAATATACGAATATATGCATGTATGTATATGTAGAACACTAGATATATTCCAACAGATTTATAAAAATATATGTAAATCGGCCAATTATATATATATATATATATATATATATATATATATATATGCGCGTGTATGTGTGTGTGTGTGTGTTTGGATATATATTCACCACATAACCATACACCTTTATTAGAATCAAAATTATTCACTGGATTTTTTCAAAATTTAAATGGGAATTCTAGATATAAGGTTTAATATCATTAAAACGTACTTTTAATCTTTCTAAAAAGCTATTGAATTGGTGCAAAACTATTCTGTTCGTAGAAAATTAATTTTACTCCATGTGCGATGAATATTTGTCTAATTTCTATAGGAAGCGAATCGGGATATAAGAACCAGAGAGACGCATAAGTCGACAAATATTAAAAACATTTTTTATGAATAAAACTGTGCATGATTTTGCATCAATAGAGACGTGAAATCAGCTCCTATCACACGAAGTGTTTAGAAAAGTTTTTTTCGCTTTCTATACGAAATGAATAAAGCGCATGCAAGAGTTATCGTAACTCCTGTTTGCATAACGTTATTCATTTTAAATCAAATTTTATCATTCTGCTTTATAGTTGCACACATATTAGATAGAGATAGAATAAATAAGTAAAATATTTTAAATTAATATTTGTAGTTCATTTCATGTCGATTTTCAAGTGAAATACTGTGTAAAAAATATTATTCGGCTGACATTTTTATTAGTTGATGTATGCTGTCGGGTCTAGATGAAAATGGCAGAAAGTGTCACATAAAATAAGAAAAAGTTTTGAAATGTCGAAGTGCGTAGCTAAACACTTTTAGTGAAGCAATATGACGCATCTGAACTCAGATGGGAGTTGATGTCTGAGCCGATATCGCGCGGAGCTCTCAATTAATATTAAAGACAATGCATTGTTGTATGCCATCATTGATAGGTCAAGAAAATGTTATTTACGATTTATAGCTATATATATATATATATATATATATATATATATATATATATATATATATATATATATATTGGAGGAATGTCTAATATACGAATATATACATATATGTACATGTGAAATACTACATATATTGGGATAGATTGATAAAAATATATTTAAATCGGCCAATTATATATATATATATATATATATATATATATATATATATATACGTGCGCGTGTTTAGATATGTATCATATGTAGTCATCCACATACAGTACTGCTTCGCTGTATCACAGCTCGTCAGTGCGGCTACCTCAAGCAAAGATCGAAACTCGACCGCCCGAACGACAGTCAACGCTTCTCACCATTACGCTAATGGGCTGCTGCTATACGGGTAGTGAATTAACAATGTTTTGATATCGTCCAAATGTCTAAGCTCGATTTGTTTACACAACTTATGGAGCCTAGGTAGGTGAGGTCGTTCACCATCTCCAGTGTGTGATCGCCAATGGATATGCTGACATATTGGGCTGTGACATTTGTTTTCTTAAGGTTTATTGTCAGACCAAACTCGTTGTAAGCATGGGCGAGGCGGTCAATAAGTCGTTGGAGGGCTTACACAGAATGGGCCGCTAACGTTGCATCATTCACCTGTTCAGAGCCATGCGGACTTTAGTTTTGACGCAAAAACGGGCCAGGTTGAAAAGACTTCCATCTTCTCTTGTGCGAATATAGACGCCAATTTCAGTTTCATTAAAAGCGTATAGTAGCAGAAGTGAGAAAAATATGCCAAAAAAGTTGGGGCAAGGATACAGCCTTGTTTCACACCCATGAGGTTGGGAAAAGATTCCGAAAGTTATCCATTAAACTTTACAGTACTTCTCATGTCTTCATGGAAGGTGGTTATCATCCTGAGGAGCTTGCGAGGGGGAAGGGGGCATCAAGTTGCAGGAAATCATTTGAGCGTCCAGGACACGTGGTCCTAACGTTCCAAGATGCCAGTCTCAGCGCTGGCAGTTTAAAAATGTTGAAGATTTGGTTTTAACAGGTGAGCAGCTTCTGCTCTGCTTTTCGGATTTTGTCCTAGCCTCAGTCACCAATGAAGCAAACAAACCGTCGCAAGTCAGCATCTAATTGGCCGAGAACTGCCCGGCTTAAAGTGACTAGTCGGGATTTCGACGATCTTTTCCACCGTCGGAGACAACTCGTAGCATCCAAGCTTACGCCAATACGCTAAAGACTTATAACACGTAGCTGCTATCCCCCGTGTTGTTTCTGGCAACGGAGCAGCGGCAATGAAGTGACCTTTCCAGGGTGCGATACTAGACAAAATGTATGATGGTCTTAATCCGACCAGTACTCAACACCTCCCTCTTCTCGACCTCGCTGGTGTGTTCCAAAGGAAAGCAGAGCAGTGCGTTTGGCACCAGTTTGTTGGCTGGAGCCAACAAACTGGTGCCAAACGTACTGCCGGAGTCAGTTAGCACAGCACGCTGATCCGCCTCTGGATCTCCACTGCTGATTTAATAGGTTTACTCCCGTACACTTGTCCGTTGGATCATTCGTTTCCTTCGCCCTCAAAACACACACACACACACACACACACACACACACACATATATATATATAATATATATTAATATATAATATATATTAATATATATATATATATATATATGATGAAAGTTATGAGAATTATATTCCAACGTGATAATGAGATGAGAAATGGGCAAGCTACAATTATATGTTCATCAACGTTTCATCTGTATTTCAAGACTTAATTGATTTGAAGTAATAAATCACGTACAATGTTTGAAAATAAATTTCTTGTAATGTGAAATGGGTGTTTTTGTTTTATGGCCAAATGAATACAAAACTGTTATCATTCAAAGTGTATCTAGCGTTTAAGGCGTGGAGGGACTAATTTCATATCATGTACACTACATTCCTTCCGACAAAGAACAGAAACAACATATCTTTTAGATTCTAACGGTTATATGTCGTGAAAAAGATTCCAGGCACTCTAGGCTATGAACGCTATACACACTTTGCATGTTAACAGCTAATTTTTTCATTCGGAAATTAATAAAAAATATATCCATTTAACATTACAAATGCAACAAATATTGTAATGACATTTTATTTCTTAAAATCAATCATCCCGTGGATGTATTAAAGAAGAAGACAAAACGTTGACGAACATGTAATTTCGGTTTGTTCTGTTTTTATCTCTCTCTCTCTCTCTCTCTCTCTCTCTCTCTCTCTCTCTCTCTCTCTCTCTCTCTCTTTCTCTCTCTCTCTTTCTCTCTCTCCACACACACACACACACACACATATATATATATTGCACAATTTAATATATGAATATATATATATATATCTTCATATATTAAATTGTGAAAATATATGGCAAGTAAGCTACACAATTTTACGTAGTTTACTTGCCATATATAGTTTCCAAACTTACTACCGAACTCTGCTCTTGTATCGAGCACTACCGAAGTAAATACTGAAAATAAATGCATAAAATTCAATGTATATATATAAAATAATATATATATATCGCTTGAAAAAACAACAATAACAATATATATATATATATATATATATATATATATATATATATATATATATATATATAAGTATAGAGGAACAACAAGGATGTCCCCGACGACCCCTCGCCCAGAGTTAAGACTCCCCTACCCAACCCGGCATGTGCTCTGCTGAACACCAGGCTCACTTCAATTACATAACCTCCACACCCGTCCTCTTCCAATCCAATGTATTCGGTCCAAAACGCAAGTATGTACTTCTTCCTTGCTCTCCTTTTCTTTCTTTTCATCTCCTCTTTCTCACATTTTATCCTTTTATATAATTATCTTTTCTTCTCTCTTTATGTTTCTCTTTTTTCTGTTTTTTGATGTCCCCACCTTGATGTAAAAGGGTCGTATCCCATTCTCTTTTCATATAACTTTCACCATCTGAAGACGCAAACAGGATTGTTTGCCGAAACAATTGCAATGCATTACGGAAATGCCTGAGGTTTTAGAAAATAGAAATAAAATAAAAATATATAAATATAGTTGCCTGTCAGCGAAACAGTACTGTATGTGGATGACTATATATATATACACATATATATATATATATTATCTGTATATATATATATATATATATATATATATATATATATTATCTGTAAGAATGAAGTCATTAAGGTGTTTTTCCACAGTAGTAAACATTCATCAATAAAAATATGTATTATTACGCTGAATTTCATTTTTATTGATTTGTTTAAGTCTACAATAGGATTTGCCTTGAACACAGGAAGAAGTTGTTAAAAGTAGTAGCGGAGTACAAATCGCATTTTACGTATCGACTCTTGATTAAACCAAATCTTATTTAAGCAGCTTCTGTCAACCAATAAGAGATGCGAAAATTGTTGGTGAAAATAAGTGCGTAAAAACAGGGAAACACATGAATTTCTTTAGTTATTTCTTCAGTCTTTGTCCTAGAGACAGCACACTACATACGCATAATCTTTATTATACCTTTAAGGCATCGACAAACAAACAATATATGACGATATACGTTCATGAACACAGCGTTGTTAGTTAAAGTTTACACAAACGGCCGAGTGTGTGTGTACACAACAGAAGCAGACATTCCCGCGCGAACAGAACACTTAGTCCGGCGAAGCACATCACTTAGATGTATATGAGTCTGTTTGTCTGTCTGTCTGTCTGTCTGTCTGTCTGTCTGTCTCTCTCTCTCTCTCTCTCTCTCGATCACAATCTCGACTTAGATGTATATAAATGTGTATATTTCTTTTTATATATGTGTGGATATATGTATTATGTAATTATTTTTTAATAATGAAATGCTTTAAAAATGAAGTAAATATATATTTTTAAAATTTATATGTATATATGTATGTGTGTATATATATGTATATCTTATTGTATCTGAGCTGGAAAAGTAAACCGGCAAACCGAAACAAAATCATGCGTCAAAAATTTTTCAAAATTCGAAAACATTAACAAAATACTGATGGAAACCAAGCGAATAGATATCAGTGTTAAATGTTACAATGATAATTATCGGGTAAGTTTCTATATTTTATTTATTTTTTTTTTACAATTTTGAACCATTTTTAACGCAGTCGTGAACCGTTACATGCAATTAGAATTAATATTTATTTGTTATATACAGTAGAACCCTAGAGTACAGTGACCCTAGTATATGGGTTTTCAGGTTACGATGTGGAATACGATGTTTTTTCTCCAGCCCTTGATTACGGTATTTTCCCCGCCTTACGGTGTTCTTTATAATGTTATTTGATTATTTACATATAAATTATACACTGTACTGTATTTTGTTAATTATTTTTAATGCTGGACCCCGAGGTTCTACTGTATTCGTATGTTTGAGCATTTTTCGAATATATGTGGATTGTAAATTAATCCCGATTTTTTAATGGTTTAATATTTAATGTTTGAAATTCGTAACTTTCTTTATATAAAGATTATTTGTTTGAATTTAATTTGTTTTTATTTTGTTGGCTTATCGTCTGTTTCTCAGGTAAACGTATCGTTCTTTTTCGATTAAAAATTATTTATTGTTGGTTGTAATTAAAAAAATATTGTTTTTTTTTAATTTTGTTTGTTTTGATATTTAATATATTGTTGTTCTTTTCGATTTTCAAAAAGTATTTTTCTTCGTTTTAATTTTAAAAAAATATTGTTCGTCTTTATTTTTAAAAAGTATGGTACCTATGCACTTATGTAACCGTGCTGAAATAATAAGTTATTATTTAGAAAGCAATTCATAACATGGGAAAGGAGAGTGTTTTGTTATTTTTCTGTAATTTCACCTAATAATTTAATTTTTAAAAATTTGTCTTTAATTGGAATTTAACTTGAAAATACTGCTGTAAAAAAATAGCACGGTAACATTAGTGCATAACCGACGAAGCTATTGTTGTTCTATTTGACTTTTTAAAAACAGTTTTCTTAATTTTGATTTTTTTCAGTAAATGCTGTTCGTTTTGATTAAAAAAAAAATATTGTTGTTCCGTTTGATTCAAAACAAATATTGTTGTTCGTTTTGATTAAAAAAAAACCTTGTTGCCTGTTTTTATTTTTAAAAAATTGCTGTTCGTTTTGACATTTAAAAAAATATTGTTGTTCGTTTTGATTTTAAAATATTTATTATTCGTTTTAATCAAAAAGTATTTATCGAATAAATTTAAGCTGATTGTTTGATACCTGTCTATTGCCTAAATTGATATTTCGTGTTTTGCAACATTTACTTGTCTTCTGTTTCAAACATTCGTTATTTACATGGAGAATTTTTTAATCTATTTAAATATATATATATATATATGTGTGTGTGTGTGTGTGTGTGTGTGTGTGTGTGTGTGTGTGTGTGTGGACAACTCTCAGCCTATATAATGAACGATTTTTAGATCTACAGACTTGAAAATTTGGTAAATAGGGTATTCAGACATGTGGAAAAGTTTTAATCCGTGTTCATTCGAAATGCAGGGATTCTAAAGAGTCAAAAATGGGGGGGGGGTCATCGGATTTTTTTTCTGTTTGTCAAATGTTTCACGAGTACACATGCGTGAATCATTCATAGGACAGCTTCCTTATCTTTACAATAAATAGGTTTGAAAACAAATTTTAAAGATCATGTGAAGCTATCCTAAATGTTATCGTACTTAATTCACTGTCTTTGGTTTCGACCCCAGCTATATTATTTTTGTTTATTTACTTACAAGTGAACTGTTTTCAAAAGCAATACTTGTATGCGCATGTTTCATTTTCTTTCCGTTTTGTTTAACGCAATTTAACGTTTCGTTTAATACCGGGCAACGCCGAGTATATCTGCTAGTATTGAATAAAGTTCAGTTTTACCATAAATCGAACCGCGTTCCATTCATTTTAAATATAAAATACAAGTAAATAATAAAGGTATTTTTAGTTTTAAAAATCCATGAAACAACAAAATGTTTAATTACTTTTAAGGCAAAAACGCACAACTTTCCGGTTTTTAATTCTCTCTCTCTCTCTCTCTCTCTCTCTCTCTCTCTCTCTCTCTATCTATCTATCTATCTATCTATCTATCTCTCTATCTCTCTCTATCTATCTCTCTCAATCTATCCATCTCTCTCTTTAACAAAGGAGTCACCACTTATGAAGGCCCGGAAGCCACTCGAGGATAAGGGTTTATGAGCACACATAAGCAGTGGAAATTTTGTAAATTGGATTGCTTAGGAGGACAGTTCATCAAGAACTTGTTTACGTTGGAGTTGAAGATTATCAAATTGTTGTCAGCTGGAAAGCAGGCAAACGGGAGAAAGTTCCACATGCGTGCAGTTCTAAGAAAGAAGCTTTGTTTATGGAATCTACGTTTATGTTTAGGCACAGTTAAACAGTGGAGGAAATTATTGATAGTGGATTCTCTCTTTTTTTTAATATTCAATGCGTTTCAGAACAAAGCACCATGTTTCTTACTTTTCTCTTTTTTAATGCAATTTTAAAGTTTTCTAATGCTTTTTTATTTTTTTTTTCATGCAGGCCCTCAACAATAGCGTCATTTTTCAGCTTACGGGCCTTAATGACATATTACGAAAGTCCTGTCTTAACTAAAAAATAGAAAATATTGCGTTAACGGTAATTATAAATGTTCGCCAAATAAGCCCTCAGTCTAACGTTCTGCCAACTGAGCTATGTAAACCTTCTCTTAATATAGTTTTAAATATTAATCCATAAATTAATTATAGCTTTGACTTAACGTCATATATTTATTATTTACCTTATGTTTTAAAACATAGATTCAGGCATAAATATTAATAAAAATAAGTAAATGAAAAGGTGGGGATTATTATTAGTTAGGTGCAAAAATAATGTCGTTTTTTTACTTTGAGTTTTATGTCAAAAACATTTTTTACACCAACCTTATAATAGTGGTTCGTATTATTTTAATAGACGAAAAATATTATTTGTTTTAATTACGTATTGGCGTTTAAAACAAATTAATATTGAACATATACATGAATTTGGGTCCGTAGGGCCCATAATCCTTGTTTGTTTGTTTGTTTTTTAAATCAAATATAACACTCGATGATCTTCAAGCAATCTGGTCAACACCATTTTTATTTTGGTTCCAAATAATTGATGCTCGAATCTCGTTTCTCGCCTCTTCCCCTAAGAAAATAACCCTAATCTTGAAAATACTTGTTAACCAGATCGTATCCATGGTAACCTGGCCGTTGCTGCTGGCATCGCGAAATCGAAAAAGGGGTGCGTTAGCTTCTCTGACATTGACATATCCTCTCTTATTTGGCCCGTTTAATTAAACCGACTCTATCGCTCGTCCATCTTGTCAGCCGGATCGATGGGCCCCAATGATGGTGATGTGCTTATCGACCTTCGACGTTGAAGCCAATCCCGCGTAAAACCTCGAATGATCCTGAATAGCCCATCAGCAACTATTATAGCCCACTCCTCGTGAGATTCACGCCGTCAATTCTGTTTCAGTGAATTTGTGCATTTGTTTGGTTTCTATTATTACTTTCTCTTATTTGCTTAGCCATTTTTCTAATTTTCTTTCTTGATTTGTTTATTTCGAAAAAATATTTTATATTTTGTTTTTCGGTTTTGTTTTATTTATTTATGCGATTTTTCCATTTCTTTCGGTCCCAATATTTTCTCAATATTTCCGGTTTTCCTATTTTCACAGTTGGATCTCATACGCGCTAACTATTTACTTACTCTTTCCCCATTCCTCATTTTATTTTCCTCCTTCCACAGCTTTCTCTCTTATTCACTATATTAAGTTTTCATTACTTATAAGTATATATAAGCACGCCCAACATATATACGCGTAACATTCACAGCAAACATTCGTCTTTCTACTACCTTTGTTATCAATGTTCCTTGCTTTCTATACTTGCTTGAAATCAAACACTATTCCACTATCTTAATTGCACTACCAATCAATACAGTGCTATCTTAGCGACTACCTGAAAAAACGTAATTATTTACCTCGCTTCATATTGCATATTTTTTCATTATTTAAATAAAACAAAAAAAATGTAAACACTGTTATTATACCGTTAAATTTTAATAATTTATTTTATTATGTTTAAAATACTCAGCTTATATATCTTGAAAATGTGTTATGTGTGCTAGTCAGGCACACATCCTTGACAATCAGTCTGGAATTGGTATTTTCGAACTGAGTTATATGTCTGTTTAATTCTAAGGAATTCCGCTTTCCGATGCAGTAGAATTCCGAGATACGGCATTAAAAATTAGTTCAGTTATAAATTGATTATATTTTTTACAGAATATCTTGTCCTTTTCTTTTCCATGTTTAAGCTTAACCATATTACTTTTCATGCTCGCATTTTTCTATCGTAATTTATTTATATTCCGTTGCACATTCATTGTATAAATGTACACTGGAAGTTTCAGCTATTATAGTTTCGTTGTATTTTTCGGTTAGTATCGTTATTATTGGCTCACAATGAGCGTTCACACATGTTTTCAAAGACCTTTCCTTGTAAACAGCCTGTGGTGTTCCCTGGAAGCTGAGTGACAATAAGTCTCCCCAGATTCCCCAATACTCTCCACCTCTTTTAATACTATTTGCAAATAAGTTTACATTATCGCAACAATTGCTTGCCATTGATTTCTCGTTAATAGTGGCTATTGGTCTTCACTGGAATTTGAGCGGCAATTATTATTATTATTATTAGTAGTAGTAGTAGTAGTAGTAGTAGTAGTAGTAGTAGTAGTAGTAGTAGTTGTTTCTACACAGGTCATCAGCACTAATGGCAATAACCGATTGTGTTTTCCAGCCTTTTTTTAATAACTATTGCAAAGGATTTTGCGTTTTGGCAGCAGTAACATGCAATCGGACAGCGATTATTCGCCTATTTTAATATTTGGGTGGCAATAAGTCTTGCTAAGGAACTTCCACACACTTTTAATGTAGATTGTTTAGTGTTATACTTCTTTATTCTTATAATTTTCCTTGGCTCGTTACGATAATTTTGGATGGTAACAGTTTAGGCCAGTCTCATCATTTTTAAAGGAGGATAGTTTCTGAAATCTCATGCTTTCTGCAGTCCATTTTTTTTTTACATGGTAGTCGCCACTTATCAAGGCCCGGAAGCAACACTGGGATAAGGGTTATTGCGTGCACAGTAACCAATGGGATAGTATCGTAGTAATCGTTAGTATTGGAGATTTGACAAAGTGTCTTACTTAAGTGGGGCGGTTCATCTAGAATTTGTTTATGTTGGACTTGAAGAAATCCAAGTTGTAATCGGATGGGAAACATGCAAACGGAAGAAAGTTCCCCTGCCGTGCATTTCTAAGAAAGAAGCTTTGTTCATGGAATCTACGTTTTGGTTTTAGCACAGATAAAGAGTGGGGAAAATTTTTGACAGTGGTTTCAACTAGACGGGTGTTTATCGTGAAAGATTGGCGAGGGGGGACCAGAGATTGGAGCTCAGACGAGTACTTGCCATGGAAGTAACGATAAAACAAAGATAGGCTCGCAACGTCTCTTCTGTGGGAGAAAGGTTGCAGGGAAGAGAAAAGAGCATCCCCCCATTAAGCCATGAAGTCTATTTTTTATTCTGTCAAGGCAGATAGGCTATTTTAGCAGCTACTGCCCAGATGTGGCAGCAGTACTCCATCCGTGGACGTACTTGCCTTTTACATAGATAGAGAATTGCATCAGCAGTGAGATATCTTCTGGAGCGATTGAAGAATCCTACCATTTTTCCAGCGACCTCGGCAACTGACTTGATGTACGTGTTCCATTTCAGGCCAGGAGTAAAGGTCAAGCCCAGAAGCTTATCAAAACATGGAGCCTCCCCTAGACGAGAGCCATCCATTTCAATTGATGCCAGATGAGGATCAGAGCGTTGATTATGCAAAGATACACGCTGGATTTTCATGGAGTTGTTGGCCATTGGCCATTTTCAATGTGAAAGAAAGGCAATAAGAGCGACAAGGCTTGCCCAATCTTATTTTTGCTGGAACATGTCGGTTGATTCGAGTCTGCAAATTTAAGGAGGTTCGATCCACATAGTCAACAGCGCAATGACAATTAAATTCATAAACTACATTACTTTTTGTGATGTAAGGTAAACCATCCTTAATAACTAGGTTGGTTGGTTGTTTTTGTTTTACGGCATACCAACCTTTTTCAGGTTATTTAATGCCGAATCCAGTAATTTTGAAGAACATTTTTTAGTAGTAGTAGTATTTGGGTTTTTTTTCCAAGTCGGTTTCTATTTAACCCATAGTTGGGACCCTAACAGATACTACCACTCCAGGTCAGAGTGGATCTGGGAGCAATGGCAATTAAATAGTGGCTCCATACTCCCTAAATCTCGTAAGCCTGGGCCTCACCATCGGATATAGTTTAAGGTCATATCCAGAACCTTAACAACTAGGGAAGTGCAGATATTACGTCAAGACCAAACGTAAAACAACGGACAGGAAACAATTTGACACAGATTTAATGATTCGTCTACCCAAACACTGAGCAGTCTCCCCGATTCAAGAGACCTTTAATGAGATAGGACACCTGGAAGGACCTAAGACGGCAGGAGAATTGTACTTTTTAACTTTATTTTTAATAATATAATCAATTAAATTCTCGAGATAACTCTTTTGAGTGGCAATATCCTTGACGGTTTTCAATTCGCGTTCTAGTTTACCAGAAGAACAAATTCTAAAGACTCTATACACTAACGTCTGAATAAGTCCAATCCCCCTGGAAGTAGGCACAAATGAACGCCAGTTCATATATAGGCCGAATTCTTCAAAGCTCGAAGATTGGGCACGCCGTGTCGCTCTTACCCCTTTCTTCCACCTTAAAATCGGCCATTGGCCACCACCTCCATGAAAATCCAGGGTGTACCAATGTGTATATAATTGAGTGTTTTAGAATTTTGCATCGGGATGACTCTCAAAATAATTGCAGATTTTTTGGAGTCAGTCTCCATTCTGTTACATAGACCTTCTTTCTATCGACAGAAATAATTTTTTAGATCATTAGACTTATTTGCGGATATATTTTAACTCTCCACTTTGCCCCTACTTATACATATATCACATATATCTCCAGGTATCATTAAAGAGGCGCATTTTTCCCTCTGGACCAAAATACCGTAGCTTTACAACAACAGATGGCATATACAAATTTAATATGTTTACACTATAAGTTATTCCCTTATTTAACTTTTCAATGACATTTAACAGAAATTAATTCGTAATATTAAAACATTAGATTTAATCCTATGAGCGCCAGGGGAAGTAGTTTTCATTTCACTCCCTAATCGGCAAGTACTACCACCGTCACCCACTTACACCACATATTTATAGTCACAGGGGACTTAAATTTAGACCCCTTCCTTATTGATCTATTCCCTATTACATATAGCATTTAACTTTCCTTTTCTACACTAAAAATACTAACATCTCCACAGAACTGATCCTCACGTTGTCATTGGCTGACAATACCGATTCCGATATTCTTGGATTATTGGAATGATTACATTCCCTTTACTTAACGAACACTATGGCACATTAATGTCAGTCGTTACCATATATACATGTATTTATATTATAGCCGCCTATCGCAATCCAAAATTTTGTAGGTTGTTTTCTTTTTTTCTGGGAATATTTCGATTTACATACTTTTCGCTTAATCATACATTTTCTTTCTTTTCTTTTTCTAAATATGGATTCAGTTTATTTATATTTTCGATCCCTATCATATCGGCAGAGAAAGAATCAGTGAGAGAGAGAGAGCAACAGAGACAGAGAGAAACAGACACATAGAGACAGATTGCGATCAGAACAAAAAGAACACTTCTTTTTTTTTAAATTATTATCATACAGTTACACTTCATTTGCTTTTTCTTTTGTTTTTTGCAGATATCCCAATGAAACGATAAACCTCCATTTGTTTTTTGGGTGTTTTCCCCTGTTTAGATGTTAAGGCTTTATTATTGTTTTACGGTGTAGGTGAAAGTTTAGAATACTGAAATTAAATTGATTTTTGATAAAACTTGCAGAGAATGATCTGTTTTACGGTTGTTTTAAAAATAGAACGGAAATTTACATTTCGATCCGTTTTACATTCGGTACATTTTTACATTACGTCGAACTCGTCATTCACAATCGATATGTTATCTTTTATAGGTTTTGGAGTATGCTGACAAGGTTGGAGGTGTCTATTCAGAAAGCCGTTCTTGAAAATGTTGGTGTGTTTATTCGTTGTATACATACGCGAAAACATATCAAAGTCGACAGTCGGTGAGTTAGACTTATGTACAAAAATTACCACAAATTGACTTTTTCGTTTACAAATTAAATTTTTTCGTTTTTGTTTATAGAATTTCATTATTATTAAAAAAAAATCTTTCGCTTATATATATATATATATATATATATATATATATATATATATATATATATATATATATATATATATATATCAAGAAAGGCGGTTAAATGTTACACTTGCAATTACTTTCGTTTTTTGGGTAGCACAATAAAATAAAGAAAGATTAGAACGGAACGAAATTTAAATTTCTCTTCCATTTTTAGGACAAACGTAAAACACAACATTTTCCACAAGTGATACAGGATTTTTAAAAAGTAATTACATATTAAAACCATTGTGTATTTATTCAAATGATCCTTCATCTCGCTAGGTCAATACCCCCACCAAATATATATATAAAAAACTCCCTATATATAAATTCATGGTTTCCTTTTTTTGTTTATTAAATTGTTAGGGGAAACTACACAGCAGTTGCAAAACACCTCCAACTGTTTTCAGCTTAATCCTTAACGAGAGACAATTACATGAACGGTTTATTTTATTGTCGCTAGACCATAATCATGTGATTAAAATTTTATCTTACAAAAAATTGGGAGACACAAGGGTCAAGAGAACCTGAAATAGTAATTCGAGCAGGTACGCATAGAAAATATACTAAAAATAACAATTTTATTTTAGTAAGAAAGATAACGAAATAGTAATTCGTTCTTTCCTGGTAAATGCATGCCTAAATAAAGAACGGTGTATAATAATAATAACAACAACAACAACAATAATAATAATAATAATAATAATAATAATAATAATAATAGTTTAACAAACGATGTTATTTAATGTTTTGGTTGATCTGGCCATACAAGAGTGAGGCTTATTTACAAGTAATCCTTTGACGAGATCTGGCCTTTATGGCTCACTTTCACAAAATATTGTGAACATTACCACATAGAGAAGAAGAAACTATCACAGCAAAAAAAAGGCATAGCTACACAAGGAAAGCAGAGAAAAAACTTGTAGTGATGCGTAATCCATTATGTCTAGATTTATTTTTCATTTCTCTTTTATTTTCAATCTCCGCCTTCTATGTTCATTCTGTTTTCCCTAGTGTGCCGTTTTCTCTATATTTTTATTATGTTTTGCAACAACATAACGGAATTTTACAGAATAGATTTTATTTTAGTCAAAACATACTTTTCGATAATCATTAATACTTGTTATTATCTCTCCAAAGGTTCGCCATTTTGTATCCGAACTGTGACTTCAATGAAATCAGAATGGCTTCGATAATCGTTACGAACCATTTTACGTAACAGGCGCTTATTATTCATTTCTCGCTGACAACAAACGTTGAATTTCTTTAGAAATTTAGTGGCTACTAGACTACCCGTGACCCGTTGGGTCGGTATGTTATATTAGCTATGGAATTAATGTATGAGCGTGACACTTGTGACGTAAAGAAAATAGTTTTTTTTGACATAGCAGAAACATTTCTCTGAAAGTATATTAAAATGAAAAAAGAATATAGATAGATTTCTATGAGTCGTTCTGTTTATAATTGTTTATTTTGGAAAAAATAAGCTTACAGCGATTGAATTATACGTGCTTACACGTAATACGGATATGAACGATGTAAAAAAATTGCAGAAAGTATTAACAATTGTTTATTTGGAAAATTTAAACGCGAAAAAAAAAAACAATTGGGACGCTGAAAACGAACACAGTAAAACAATACGTTGTCAATGGGTCAACGTTAATTTATTTGTAAGAAAATTGCGACAGTATAGTTGTAATACAGAATAGCTGAAAAACATCCCCACCCTTCCGATGTTAAATAATAATTTCTAAATAATAACGTTAATATGCCAGTGCGCAGGTCAAATTCTGAAAAAGTAGCAATTTACGTTTACTTGTTTACGCTGTTATGGGTTTATGTTTATGTACGCACGCGCAACAGGAAGTCGTAAACCGGATGTTGGGTTACAACACTCTTACAAGTTTTATAATTATATAGATTAGCATTCCCGAGATTCCATTAATTTTCACTGCCTTCCAGTTCGAGTGATCCTCTCCGTACTCAGCTTTTCCATTCTTCTTGTCCTTCACAGTAACGGCCTCGGATGGTACGAGGGCCGTGAAATAAGTAATGCCCCTAACCCACTTTCCATAGCAGTAGAGCAACGAAACTTTGCACAGTTATTAGTCTTTCTCTACACAGGAACCACCCAGAGTTATGCATTTCTCCCATCGTTTGATACAGCTCTGGAGACCGTTTTTGTAGAACACCCCAGGTTGGTCCTCCAACCACGACGTGACATCAAGGCTGCATCCTCTAGGAAACGCTTTCCTTTCAAAAACAGCTTCATGGCTGGGAAGAGGTGAAAGTCAGAGGGTGCAAGGTAAGGAGAGTAGGGAGGACGGAGGGGATTTCATAACCACACGCCCGTGCTTCTGATCTGGCGACATGCAAGTTGCGTACCGAAGCGTTGTCGTGCAGAAGGACGGTATCTTTGCTGATATTGCCCCGCATCTTGATTTTGATAGCTACCCTTGATTTCCTCAAAAGTAAAGCATAATAGGCTCCTGTAATTGTGGTACCCTTTGCCAGGAAATCTGTCATCACTACTCCGTCCTGGTCCCAGAAGACTGTAAGCATGACCTTACCATCGGAGGACTGCACCATTGTCTTCTTTGGAGGTTGTGAGTCCAAGTGCTTTGGTCTCTGGATCATAGTGATGGATCCAGGTTTCATCCTGTGTAATCAGTCTTTTGAAAAACTTTGACTCATCTTCTTGGCACATCTCCAAATTCATCCTCGAGCACTCGAGGCGTTCTCGCTTCTGGAATGGTGTGAGCAACTTGAGAATCCATCTGGCAGACACCTTATGCATATGCAAATGGTCATGGATGATAGTTTCCACAAACCCTGTACTAATCTTTACATCTTGGGATATTTGGCGAATAGTAGTGCGCCGATCTTCCAAAATGGCAGCCTCGACTTGACGGGCAGATGCCTCATCAATGGCAGAATGCGGGGGCAACCAGGTCTGGGAGCTGTTTCAACACACTTCCGGCCATGTTTGAATTCAGGATGCCAGCGTTTACAAGGTCATATGATGAGGCATTATCACCATAAGTTTCTTTCATTTCATCAAAAGTCTCCTGTGGTGTGCGTCCTTTCATATACAAAAACCGAATCACTGCTCGACATTCAACAGTCTCCATTTCACACCTGACTCAGTTCAAACACCTGTAAAACAGAAACCATAATTACTTCAGAGCTGTACTTTGCCACATAACCCGTAAAGATATAAATCATTGCACATGCTAAATTTCAGCTAGATCAGACAACTGAAAGAAGGTAAAGGGCATTACTTATTGTACGCCCCTCGCACAATTATTTTTTTAAGATGATAGGGATTTTATCCGTTTCAGTTTCCATGGATTCATGGAATCTTCTTATATATTTGTTCTATTTCTATTTAATAAACGCATATGCTTCATCGAAATTACCTGATTCCATGGACTCGTTTTCGCACTCTAGGGTTTCCTCACTATCGTGCGTTATATGTCAGTGACAGATTTGATTAAAATTTGTTTAAGTCTATAAAACAAATTTTTCGGAACTTTCCGTATTGGTATTACAAGATTCTGTACGATGTACTCTCATTTCTGTTCTCTGGAAAGTTCTATGTATTATGTATGAATTTTTCTGTTGAATGTTATCACGCCTGGTCTTGTTGCTTGTATTAGTTTATTTATATTACTTCTATGTCTTAGACGATTGTTATAATTTTCATTTTCAACGATTGGCTCTGCTTACTCTCCTAACATGTGTCCCTATGTGAAAAGGCCAACACTCTGCCTTTTTCTCGATCACTGTTGTAAATGATTTTGGCTCATCCGAACAGTTATTCATTTTTGATTTTTCATTAATAAACGTTGGCTTTTTCTTCGTAGTTTAGGCGGAAATAAGACTAGGACGAATCACAGTACTCTCTGCCCCCTTCGGGATAATGATCTATCTCCTCAGTCTATTTTACACTTCCTGGGCATTTATTGTAAAACTTTCGAATATATGTGATATATATATGTGTGTGTGTGTGTGTGTGCGCGCGCGCGTGTGAGTGTGTGTGTGTGCGTTTGTTTTTAAAGGGGGTCAGTTTATATGGTTTCTTGTGGCTTTATTTCTTTATGATTTGTGTAATGCTCAAGACTATATTTTTATTTATTTCCATCCACAATGTTATTGGCAATAATATATTATTCTAGCAGGTCACCCAACGTATGGATAAGCAAACGTTAAAATTAAAGAGACTTTAGCGTACGAAGGTATATTTGCGCATGCGTATAAGAGCAATATACGTCGAGTTACACCTGCCAAGTTCCATTCTTTTTCAAATTTTACCCCTTAGACAAATATGGCTAAAGATCAAATTGAATCTGTTCCACAGATTCAACCCCCTAGTTATATAAAGTTACATGTTAGTAGACCAAAAATTGGCAGGCGTTTAGTAGAGACCATTCCTCAGATTGAGAGTCTACTTATATACGTAGACTTCTATATATATGGAGAGAGAAAGAGAGAGAGAGGGAGAGAAAGAGAGAAATTTAGTATTGTTTTGTTTTCTGAAAATACGTATTACGACCAAGATTACTGTCGTGTGTAAATAGTTTAACTTAGATCTTAAGCAGATTAAACAATTTATCTTACATTACATTATTACATTGAGTTTCCCCCTTTGGTCATTTGAAATATATATATATATATATATATATATATATATATATATATATATATATATATATATATAATGTGTGTGTGTGTGTGTGTGTACTATCATTTCAGCCAGGCGTTGCCCGAGTGTTTAGAGGTGTATGTTGAGCAAAAAGAAAAAAAGTGGTAGTAGGAAGGCAGGCTCGAACCCTTACTGCGAAGAAGGAAAAGAACAGGAAAAAACCTAACGTCTTTGGTGTTACGACCACCGCCAAACCGGAAGTGACGTAGGTTTAAATTAAGGCTAGACAATCGAAAAGAGGGGATAACTTTCGAAAATATCGGCGAAAAAAGCGACCCCTACCCTGCAGAAAAGTGCTCAGTTGAGGGTGAAGAAATGTATGTCTTTAGCCAATTTTTCGGTATTTGTCGTCTGAAAGATCGAACTTCAAAATGATACTGATCTTGTAAAAATCCTTCGCCTCTGTCGAAAGTTTTATGTAGACATGCAAACATACATATATACATTTATATATTTGTAGCTCAAAGTTCCGACCCAAACCTATTAAAAACCTTGCCTTATCTCTGAATATCATTTATGTAAAATTTCAAATGTTTAGACCAGAAATTGTCTTAATAATTTGGTAGAGACCGCAGAGGTCAATTTTTAAAAAAAATTACCCTTATTATGACCCCTTAACATTTATTGTTTTGGGCTCAAATCAAGTTATTAAGTTAGATCCATGTCCAAAGAACCTATATCTAAAGTTTCAAGTGTTTCGACCCAAAATTGGCGGAGGAATTTGGTAGAGTTCTCAAAGGTCAAATCGTTGAACTTTGACCCTTTAACAGCCAAATTTCTGGCTGAAACTGATTATAAAGATTTTCCCAAATCTCAGTACCTTGTATATCAAATTTCAAGTTTGTAGACTGAAAATTGACAGAGTTATTGTGTAGGGAAATGTACACACACAGAAAGAGAGACACTTTCACTTATATATATATATATATATATATATATATATATATATAGAGAGAGAGAGAGAGAGAGAGAGAGAGAGAGAATGGGGAACCAAAATTTACAATATTTTATGACAAGACTTTAAAACAAAGTATGACTAATTACGTTTTTAGACGGTTACGACAATTAATTTGCCACACCAAAATGCATAAGAGAAAATGATTTATTTAATATAGCTCCCTTCTTTCTCAATAACTTCTGTCACACATTTCCTGAAACTTGCTCACGTCTTCTTCAAATACTTGGCACACAACCTATTCCATTCATTTGTAATAGTATCCTTGAGAAAGCCGACATTGCTGTGCGATGTTCTACTGATTACATGTTCCAAAACACTCTAAATAGAATAATTCAGAGGGTTTAGGTCTGGGCTAGAAGGTGGCCATAAATATGACTCACAAAAATTACTGAAATTTGATTTGCCGAAATCTTGTATTTTTCTAGCTGTGTGAGCTGGAACACTATCCTGTGTCCATGCATAATTTCCACGTGGATAGTTTGTTTTGAGCCATAACAATACCTGATATCTCAAAGATTTATATTAAGTGTCAACATTGATTTTCTCATCAAATTTGTAGAATTTTATGGGCATCTTCTTTCCATCGGAAGCTACAACAGCAAAAGCCATAACCTGAACAGGATGTTCTGCCCTGAATGTCCGTTTAACCTCAGCTGTTGATGCTGTGATGTACCGTCATTTCTACGATTCAGAACAGCATCAGCAGTGAGGATCTTTTCATCAGAAAAGATCATTACAATGGAAGGATTTTTCTTAAGCATTGTAGTAATTTTCTTGCACTTTTCAATTTTTTTTTTTTTTTCTGTTAGAACATTTGTCAACAATTGTTTCGGTGTTCTTGTATAAGATCTTAAGTTCAAATCATACTTTACTGCATTTCTAACGGTCTTGTTGTCCACCTTAAGTTCACTTGGCATTTTTCGCATGGATCTTTTTTAATTTTAGATTCGAGAGTTCTGATAAAGGTTTTGGTACGTTTTTTGTTGCTTCCTCCATTTCCACTCTTTCTATTAATAGTTTTGCTCATAGTCATTTTCTTCTTTAAATTGTAAACTGTTTTTTTCGGATACCCCCACTATTCCAGATATCTTCTTCGGTGAGATGTATGCATTCAAAAAATCACACTCTTTGATGTTTGGCCTCCTTGTTGCTCATGTGGGTAAACATTTCTGAAAAGATATCGATAATAATGTTAAATATAGTTATGACATCAACATATGTAAGCTTTTAAAACAAGCGGCGCAATTCTTATTAAGAAAAGACAACTTAAATTTCACTGTAAATTTTGCTTCCCCACCCTGTATATATTATTATTATTATTATTATTATTATTATTATTATTATTATCATCATCATCATCATCATTATTTCATTATATTTTTTTTTAAATATCTACGTTTCGTTTCGAAGGTAAATATTGAAAATAGATACATAAAATTCAATATTTTATGTATCTATTTTCAATATTTAATTTCGAAACGTAATTAGAGCTAGGTATTAAGTTATGAAAATATATATGGCAATTAATTTACACTGAATTTACCGCACCTTATCCTTCTAAGACTCGTCAGGCTATATCTATCTATCTCTCTCTCTCTCTCTCTCTCTATATATATATATATATATATATATATATATATATATATATATATATATATATATATATATATCGGTCAGTCCGTCGATTTCGACGATGACGCGGAGGTCGGTTAATGTCCGTGTCGGAGGTACGATGTGAGTCCGATCGGAGCTCTAAAACCCCGGCCGCAGATGTGACACCTGATGGTAGGAAATCCGGATAGTGGCGCCCGTAGTCGCGCTCTTTTTGCTTCCCAAGCAGCAATGCTTTGATGTCAAATGGCATCGGCTGCGCCTGATACCACACTTCTCCAAACTATCCGATAGTATGCTTTTCTTCTCCAGTCGTTGAGTTGGTTTGTGTTTTTCAAATGTCTCTTGAACACGTCTTTATTGCGCAGTTTCGATACGCCTAGGGGTCGTGTACCTTCTTTGAGCTCACCAAAGAAAACTGCTTTTGGTAGTCTGTTTTCTGACATGCGCGTGACATGTCCTGTCCATCTCAGTTGGTTTGTTATGATTATTTCGTAAGCACTGGACATTTGAGCCATATATATATATATATATATATATATATATATATATATATATATATATATATATATATATATATACTAGCAATCGGTGCCCGGCGTTGCCCAGGTGTTTTGAGGTTAATGCTGAGAAAAAAAAAAAAGGGTCAATTTTTTAAAACTTTGACCCCTATTATGACCTTTTAACATTTATTGTTTAGGGATCAAGTAAAGTTAATAAGTTAGAACCATGTCCAAGGAATCTATATCTAAAATATCACGTGTTTACTGTTTAGACCCAAAATTGTAGGAGGAGTTTGGTAGAGTTCTCAAAGGTCAAATCGTTGAATATATTAAATATTATTTTTTAAAGCAGTTTGGCCTTCAAAATTTCTGTTTGGCCTTTTTCTTCACCGATGAAATCTGGAGACGCAACGGGAATTTTCGGCAAAAAAATGTTGTTACTATGCACATCTATGTAATGAAATACAATTTGTGGCAAAATTTCAGGAAAAACAAATGGATGGTTATCTCGCAATAGTCCGGACAATTCGCTAAATTATCTCGTCAAAACCTTAAATCTCGAATTTTTGTGCATTTTTTTTTTTTGGAGGGGGGGCTAATTTGGCATAATAGTGTCCATTTAATAGTATTATCTTGAAAAAATAAAAAAATAAGGAAAATTACCAAAAAAAACAAACAAGAA
This sequence comes from Euprymna scolopes, assembly GCF_053919585.1. Lineage (NCBI taxonomy): Eukaryota > Metazoa > Mollusca > Cephalopoda > Sepiida > Sepiolidae > Euprymna > Euprymna scolopes. Next base: position 30,535,022 of record NC_136500.1, read on the forward strand.
CAACAAAAGTGTGCCGTATTTTTAAAAGTTTTATTGCGTTGTTTTTATTTGCTTCTTTTATTTCATCGGTGAAGAAAATGGCCAAACAGAAATTTTGAAGGCCAAACTGCTTTAAAAAATGGCCAAATTCGCGAAATTTGGTCTCGCTATAAAAAAAAGGGGGAAATCCCCCTACTTGAACTTTCTGTTTAATTTCGCTTGTAGCGTTGATTTTTTTCTTTTTTCGCTATAAAAAAATAACTACTTGATGAAATTACGTGATTTTTTCTTTAGGAAAACTTTATCCCATGACGAGTACGTACAATATATTTTTTTTTAAAATATTTCCATTTTTTAATGTCAATGGAAAACTGCACACGTACCCAAACCCGAAATGTAAAGACCACGAGTGAACGCGGTTTTTTTTTTTTTTAGTTTAGTTTCATAATGACGGCCGTGATGTCGGAGGTTCGATTGTTAGATTGTAAGTTAGTTTCGTATCTTTGTAATTTGTAAATCGCAAGTTAGGAAAAAATTAAACCCTTCCAAGATGGACAATAAATAAAGCCATAATATTTTATGGTATCGTTAAAAGCCTACGAACCATAGTTTTTTAGGAGATGTGATTATTGGATTAACCAATCAGAAATCGTCTGTGGCACACACATCTCTGTTTTTATAGATATATAGATATATATATATATATATATATATATATATATATATATATATATCGTGATCCGACAATTTTTATATTTTTACCGATTCCGATACAGATTATGTTTTATATTCTTTATTCTGATATAATTACTGATTCCAATTTTAAAATCAAATTCAAAAGTAAGATTCCAGGGGGGGGGTAGCAGAGTTTTAAATCTTCAGATAGTTTTACAACATTTTTAATATTTTCCATTAATGTGTCGTATCCAAGTATTTCATCGCTTCATATTTTGTACTTTGTCAGCAATAGAAACTTAATTGTTAACCATAGACAAAAAAATTAAATAAATAAAATTAAGACATAATAAGTAAAGAATCGTTTTTGTAATCGTAAATTACGATATAATCTTTTCGATTTCGATATTCCGAACAGTTCCGATTTTTCTGATTCCCGACTTCGATTCTAAAATGCCTGTAAAGTGACAGGAATAACATAACGTATTTTATTAACCAATGAATCCCCTTAAAATATACACGTATAAAAATACATAATTAATTAATTAATTGAATATAAATGTAATAATTAAATATAAAATCTATTGCTTTATCTGTCCATAATTAATTTAATATTTCAACTGCTTTCATTACTGTTATTCATTGTATTGTATCACTCGCATTATTTCTTTCCAAGTTTTATTATTATTATTATTATTATTATTATTATTATTATTATTATTATTATTATTATTATTCAAAACTAGATGTGCTATGTTAACGAATGCGATGCATGTGACGAGATTTTTTTTATAAGGAAGGATGTTTGAAGGATGCATATCATTCAATTCAGTGAAGAGATCTCCAATATTAAAAAGAAAATGTAATTAGCTTAATCTTAGCTGTTTTCTTTTCAAAACACACATGGGTACTTCGACTCGTACATACAATTGAATAAGTATGTTTGTAGGTTGGAAACCAAAAGTCTGTTGCCGTACTTTTTATCGCCATTTATCACAGAAAAATCTGTCGAACACTGGCGTCATTGAAGAACTTCTATGTGTTCTCGTCGATAAAATCTCGAATATTGTCTTTGAAAACGTGAAAAACGCTTAACGTCATCGAAATATAACATCTCAGCCGGGACTTATTTTTACGTAGATTGGAAGCGATATGTGGTGAAAGAATCCGGGAAAAGGAAGAATCAGCGTAGAAGAGCAAATGTTTGTAAGACGAGAACATTTTTTCAGGTAATATTACAATGCAAATTCTATCTCAAACTAAATGGTGATGTAGCAATTAAAATTCTATTTCAATTTGAAGTGTAAAAAAACAAGATTCTATTTTAAAACTGAAGACTAAAGGAAATTATATTTCAAACTAACTCTGGACAGTCCAAAGATTTTCTGTTTCAAATTTAACCGTTATAGACCAAAAAGTCTATTTCAAACTGAATGAAAACTTGAAAATTCTATTTCAAGATGAATAAAAAAATTGAAAATCCTATTTCAAACTTAATCGTGACAGACCAATGAAAATTCTGTTTCTAACTATTGAGAAATATAAATATAACAACATTTCTAGTGTGACAGTTTAGAAATATTTGATTAAAAATGGTAGGGTGATAGACACCGGATAATTTTACTTTAGCTGAGACGTGATAAACTTAAAACCCTGTTTCAAATTAAAGCGTGGGTCACCATCCAAAATTACATCTCAGATGGAAGTGTAATTGATCAATAAAAATATTGCTAATTACAATTCAAAAACGTAACGGACCCAAAAGATTTTATTTCAAACTCATACGCGACAGGCCCAAAATAATTCCACTGGTAGTTAGAACGTGACAGACAAAACTATTCAAAATCAAATGGAGACGTGATTAGCTATAAATATTCCTATTTACAACTGTAGCAGGTTAGATCAAAGATAATTCCACTTTTAGATTAAACGTGATAGACAAATAAAAATGCTATTTCAAACTGAGGCATGACCGGCCAAGGAAAATTATATCTGAAACTGAAGAGTTGCAGACCACAGAAAATTGGATTTACTTTTTCATTATGGTTATACATCTGTATTCCAATAGATATCATAATTATTTATAGCGCGTGGTTTTGTTTTATTTTTGCTTGCCCACTGAACTAACCTTTTACCTAAGTTTGATTTTAGATTGCCAACAAAACTGACTTCTTACATAAGTTTGATCTTGGTTGCCAAAAGAACTGGGTTCTTACCTAAGTTTAACTTTGAGTTGTCATCCAAACTGACTTTTACATAAGTTTGGTTTTATGTTGCCAACAGAACTGACATTTAACCTAAGTTTGATTTTCGGGTTAGGTACAAAACTGCCCTTTTACATAAGTTTGGTTGTGGGTTGCTAACATAACCTTTTATTAATAGTTTTTTTTACTTTTAATTTTTTTTTTTACAAGGTGGTTACCACTTATCAAGGCCCGGAAGCCACTCAGAGATAAGGGTTATTGTAAGTACAGTACGTTAGTGTGGATATTTAGCGTGTCTACTTAAGGGCGCGGTTCATCAGGAATTTTTTACGTTGGACTTGAAGACATCCAAGTTGTAGTCAGGAGGGAAGCAGGCAGACGGAACAGAGTTCCACAGGCGTGCAGTTCTAAGAAAGAAGCTTTGTTTATGGAATCTACGTTTTGATTTAGGCATTAATAAAGAGTGGGGAACGTTTTTGACAGTGGATTCAGCTAGATGGGTGTTTTTTTGTAAAAGATTGGAGAGGGGGGGGCAGAGATTGGAGTTCAGACGAGCATACATTTCAATGTGTATATATATATATATATATAATAAAATCTTAATCTGAAACATAAAGTTAATATATATATATATATATATTTGATTCATACAATCTATGTAAACAAAGTAATGACGTTTAAAATCATTAAAAATAATGAAAATGAAAGATTTTTATCGAGCTCTAGAAAAATAATTATATTAAGAGGATATTACCAAAGTACATACTTTAATCAATCTGTGTACATAAATAAAACATAGTAAAAAATTATAATATATCTAATCTACCTAAAAGCAGACTATAAAAATATACTTCAAATAAATAATATGATAATTTTAATAAAGTCACAACATGAAAAATAGAAGTAATAAAATACATTTTAATCAAGCAATGTAAAGTAAAAAATATATAAAAATATAATTAAAATTTAACAAAATATATTTAATAAAATTATTCAAAATAAAATAAATATAATAAATATATGAAAAATATTCGACAGAATTAATAAAATATAATCCTTTAAAGTGATTTATATATAAAATAGTAATGCCAATAATATATTTAAAAATTAATAAATATGTTTCTTGAGAACTATGTAAGATAATCAATGACAAATAGAACATAAAAATATTATTGTTTACTGTTATTCCCCCAATCCAGACACGTTGCCATTTTAAACATAAGTAATATTAAAATGTAATTTACAAATAATAAACTATAAGTTTTCTCCTGCAGCTAAGTAATGTGAATTATCTATATGATATTCTGCGTCATTCTTCTTTAGTTAGTCCATAAGCTTTGGAATAGGCCAAATACAATTTTGGAAGGTTAAAACTGCTTCCAAAATAGCCGGTCCTGGATATGACCTTAAACTATATCCGATGGTGAGACCTCAGCTTGCAGACCTTAGGGAGTGTGGGGCCACTCTTTAATTGCCATTGCTCCCAGATCCACTCTGACCCGGAGTGGTAGCACCTGTTAGGGTCCCAACTATGGGTTAAATAGAATACGACTTTTTAAAAAAGGGGGTATGGCATAAAGGTGTACTTCACAAGATTTCCAGCTATGGTATAGCTGGAAATATCTTCTCAATTATTAAATCATTTCCCTTTGATAGGTTCATAAGAGTAGTAGTTGATGGGCAAAAATCAGAAGCTCACAGTATAAATGCTGGAGTCCCTCAGGGATCCATCCTGGGCCCAACTCTTTTCCTGATCTACATTAATGATCTTCCAAATCACATCCTCACATCATTCGTAAACATTTTTGCTGACGACACTACCATCTATGGTAGCACATCTAAGACAGTAAACGACCAAGTTCTCTCCGATTCTCTCTCCTCTGATCTTGATCACGTTGTACAATGGGGAACGGAGTGGCTGGTTACTTTTAATGCATCTAAATCCAAGCTTCTATCTTTATATCATCAACGTCCTGATCCCCATCTGGCATCAATTAAAATGAATGGCTCTCGGCTTGAGGAGGCCTCAAGTTTTGAAAGGCTTCTGGGCTTGACCTTTACTCATGATCTTAAATGGAATACTTACATCAAATCTGTTGCCAAGGCCGCTGGAAAAATGGCCGGATCCTTCTATCGATCCAGTAGATATCTCACTGTTGACGCAATTCTCTATCTATATAAGAGCCAGATACGTCCAGGGATGGAATACTGTTGCCACATACGTGCAGTAGCTGCTAGAAAAGACTTGTCCTGCCTTGATAGGGTTCAAAATAGACTTCGTGCCCTGGTGGGAGATATCCTTTTCTCTTCGCTGCAACCTCTATCTCACAGAAGAGATGTTGCGAGTTTGTCTCTGCTTTATCGTTATTTTCATGGAAAGTGTTCGACTGAGCTTCAATCTATGGTCCCCCTCGCCAAACTTTCACAAGAAACACTAGACTAGCTGAAAACATAATCACTAATTTTCCCCACTCTTTATCTACCTAAACCTAAACATAGATTCCATGATCAAAGCTTCTTTCTTAGAACTGCACGCCTGTGGAATTGTCTTCCGTTTTCCTGCTTTCCAGCTGTCTATAATATGGTTGTCTTCAAGTCCAACGTGAACAAGTTTCTGATGAGCCGTTCCACTTAAGTTAACAAATTTACCGAACTTCCATTACTATCGATTACTATATTGTCCTTTTGACTACTCTACACTCTTTAACCCTTATCCTTGAGTGGCCTATCGGCCTTGATAAGTGGTGACACCTATGTAAAAAAAACAAAACAAATATACTATATTAAAAAATCGTTCTTCAAAATCACCAGATTCGGCATTAAATAACCTGAAAAGGGTTGATATGCAGTAAAACAAAACAACCAACCAACCAAAATAGCCAACATCGTGAAATTTAGTTTAAAAAGGCGAATCCTGTACCTATGTAATGCCCTTCACTAAATAATGTAGGTATTTCATATATTAAACCGCTTGCTCTTTCCTGTTCTCGTAAAATCGGTCCTTTCTATCGCACCAAACACTTTCTCACATCCAAAGCTATTCTCTATCTCTAGAAATCTACTGACAGATTATGTATGAAGTACTATTTTCATATTTGGGCTACTAGAATCTGTGTCTCATTTGAAGGTTCTTGAAAAATTGTAGAAACACATCTTTAATTTGATTTGCCCCACACTTTCAACAACTACTGTTATAGCATGTGTTCCTCTGAATTGTCTGGTCTATTTTCTGCTTCCTTTGTTCCAGATAGTTTGACTCGTTGGTCTAAAGGTCACCATGAATTCATTGTTTTAATACCTCATTGAAATACAGCTTCTTATTCTAGTATCTTCCCCCCAGATGATTGTGGAACTCTCTTTCTACTCACTGTTCTCCTTCTATCTTTTCAAGACTAAAATCAATTGGCCCCCGCTGTCTTTGCAATAATTAACTTTCGTTCTTTTTAGCTCCTTACATCAAGTGGATTCATACTTTGTCTCAAGCGATTTCCATAAAAAACGTAAAAAGGAACATTAGAAAAGTAGCAGGACAAAATATAACGTTGTCTGCAAAGAAGTGTTGACCTGAAAGAATGAATTAAAGATTTGCTATGCCATTGTGCTTTTATTAATTGTATTGAGCTCTGTAGTAGGATTACTTTCTGAGTATTTATTAGTACTTAATAATTTGTCTCATTAGGGTCAGCTTTTATTTAAACCAGCTGTACCCGGTCACGCGTTGCTGTGTCTTAGTGGACATGAAAAAAAATGTAAAGTGTATCCCCCCTACTCCAATGACCTGGGGTAGAATTCCTTAGCGTCATTTGCATGGTTATTGAAGAGAGCCACACAGCTCAATTTTAGCTAAGTACATTTTATCTATTTATTTATTTATTTATTTTTTATCACACTTTATTTTATTTTAATATTTTATTTTATTCTATTTTTACTTATTTATTTTATTTTTATTTTTAAAACCAAACAAATCTAACCCTCTTTTTTTTTTCGTTTGTGCTCATATAATTCTATGTAATTTTATCTTATTTCTCACAAATCTTGACCATTCTTGATTCACTTATTTTAAAACAATTTCCTGACAAATCTTTCTTTTTACCATGTCACATCGACGTAGTAATGGGGTGGGGGAATCCCTATTTAGATTAATTAGATGACAGAACTTTTTTAGGCATAATTTACTCTCATTGAAATAGATTAATTTAAATATTAAGTCGACCGCTTGACATATAAACACCCGAATCGTAAACCAAGTGTCTAAAAATGCTTCGTGGGCGATAAAAGAACAGACACATGGACTTTCTTTACTGGTAAATATCTCCGGCAAGAAATTGCCTTGATTTCAAATTGAGTATCGCTTCTATATTTCTTTTCAGCCTAATTACCCAGTTTCTTAATTTAATTCTTGCCTGGCCAAGTAACTGTAAAATCTAAATGTGACGACGTTCAGAATCTATTCAAAATATATAAGCAGAATATTGGTTCTTCCTTTCCTTCTCCTTAAAAAAAGAGAAAGCTATCACTAAACGACCCACAATGTAAAGTGTATCCCCCCCTACTCCAATGACCTGGGGTAGAATTCCTTAGCGTCATTTGCATGGTGGTCGAAGAGAGCCACACAGCTCAATTTTGGCTAAGTACATTTTATCTATTTATTTATTTATTTATTTTTTTGCACACTTTATTTTATTTTAATATTTTATTTTATTCTATTTTCACTTATTTATTTTATTTTTATTTTTAAAACTAAACAAATCTAACCCTCTTTTTTTTCGTTTGTGCTCATATAATTCTATGTAATTTTATCTTATTTCTCGCAAATCTTGACCATTCTTGATTCACTTATTTTAAAACAATTTCCTGACAAATCTTTCTTTTTACCATGTCACATCGACGTAGTAATGGGGTGGGGGAATCCCTATTTAGATTAATTAGATTACAGAAGAACATTATTAAGTACAATACTTAATATTAACAGCCATGGTAAGGTGCAAAAAAAAAAAAAGTGCCGCCCAATTTTAACTCTCACTAACCTAACTAAACCTAACTATGCGGTATCTTAGCTGTGATACTAGAGCTATTCTTCCTGAGTGGATGCTATGCTCTATGCGTGACCTTAATGTCTGCCTATAAATACAAAATACGAATTTTCCGATCCGCCATGAACTAGTTCTTGTAACTGGAACAAACACCTAACTGCTAGCTACGAAATCCCAATATACATTTTACCTCCAAGACCTGTCTAACCTGCATGCGAAAAAAAATAAATAAATAAAAAACTTACCTGCCACTCTAAATCCTAATGTAGATATGTTTCTTGTAAATTAATAACCCCTGTCTCTTGAAGGCTAACAATCTGCTCCTTCCCACCAAACCGCCACTTAACTCCTACATTTCACACCGTTTTGTACTGGAATCTTTAACTTCCAGCCCCTAACCCTCACATGCTAACTGCCTAGTCATCATTACACATCTATACAATTCTACCCTTTAGACATGCATTGGAGTTCAGTCCTATTCCAGTTGGTATTTAACAGCCAAAGTATTACTTGGAAGCAAAGCACACCGCACTGCATTACACAACTATCTTTGCAACGCAAATACGAAACAGAACCAATGCTCCTTGCTATGCTAAATGTCCATAACTCTTACTTGAAAGCTGAAAACATCTCTCAATAATAGAAACTCACTTTGTAACTTTCAACTTTATTCGCACCTATTAAAACCAGCCCATATATCTATTTACCAAATTACACATGACTCAAAACTTACTGTTTTATCCGTACTATATTGCACTCGCATCTCATGCCCTGCTGTCATCTAAAATATAGTTTGGGCACAACTCGTAGTTCAATTCTTAACACCTACTCACACTTTAAAGTTATACTAGGCCCAAGCTCACATGAATAAAAAAATAAAGAAAAATAATAAAAAATGTATATATATGAGAAAGCCTCAAACCACATTATCCTAACAAGCCTCCTTACAATCATAGTTGCTTACACTGCATGAGCTCTACTCAACCCCTTTATCCAGTAACAATGAAATAACAATGTCCCTAATTCACTTTGAGGAGTGTAACTATTTAGCAGATATATAACCTCTACAAACTAACCCAATAACATTAACTAACCACGCGGGGTCGCAGAAATACCTGGATTAGAATCCAGGCGCGGAGCAAACCCTCTCAGTGGTGACGGACCCAGGAGATCTTTCCAGATCATCCGTCTAGGAGAAGGAAAACTCTGAAACTAAACCAAAGAGGAGGGAGGCCTCTTCAGTCTTGGATGACAACCTTCCTAGAGCTGGTGACTCAAACAAATTACCGGTTTGCAATACCTAAAATGCTTAAGGAGTAGATAGGTCCTGCCTATCGCCCGGCTTCCATACTCCTTCTTTGCCTATTAGTCAGGCGCAGAGATACTATCACAGTGATTCGACAGAAACACCCATTGGTAGATCTTGTTTCTTGTCTAGGGCAATGAACGCCATTTCCCCACTCCCGACACACCCCACCCCTAAAGCTGGGCACTTGAGCATGCTTGAGCACCATATATGCCTGAGCAATTAGATTGGGTTGACCTTCCTCTGATGGGTTGAGGGTACCGGATTGACAGTTCCTGGCTGCTGTTTCCGACTGGTAGTACAGGAGCCCTAACTCTTTGGTAGCGCTTAGAGCGGCTGCTCCATCAAAAGTTGTATAATATCGGGATGTTTGCAGTGCCATGGCGCGCATGGACAAGGGGCCCTGCACTCATCCCCGGTGGGCTTTCCTGAGGCCACAGTCCTAGTTGATGGAGGGTCAGCTGATGGTCTACTTGTGATGCATGTGATATTCTGCATAACCTCCTGCTCGGCTTCCCCTAACCTAACTGAAACTCATTAAAAATGATGACAGTGCAATCTAAAAATAAGATTAAACCAGGCTTAGGGTCAAACAAATCCAACTTGCCTCCTCCCTTGAGGCTTGCATTCACAAATATCCGTGGACTTAGAACTAATTTAGCTGATGTTGAAGCATTTCTCCTAACAAATACCCCGGATATCTTAGCACTAAGTGAGACTAACCTACACTCCTCCATCCCCTCTAACTACTTTAACATGCCTGGATATCTCCCACTCTGCCGTAAGGACTCTGACAGACATATGCACGGACTTGGAGTTTACATTCGTAACACCCTTCCCTTGACTGGAGAAACAAACCTAGAAACGTATGATCAAGCCTTTATGTGCTTTAGACTAATCATGCAACACAACATTAGCTACTTTTACTTTCTCTACCGCTCTCCCTCGACCCGAGACTGCACCATAATAAACAAAGTATCTGACAGCATAGACACAGCACTCTCCTTCGACACTAGCGCCCAAGTACATATATTTGGTGACTTTAATGTTCATCATAAAAACTGGCTTGGATTCTCTACTTACACAGATGCAGCAGGCAGCGCAACTCATAGCTTCTCTGTATCTCACTCCCTATCGCAAATTGTTACTTTTCCAACCCGCTTCCCTGATCAGGAAGAACAACACGCATCACTATTAGATCTGTTTTTGACCACAGTTCCTGATGACTGTGTAACGAAAGCCGACAGCCCACTTGGGAACGCTGATCATGCGGTGATAATGGTTGAAATCGCCCTAAACTCTAGACCCAAAACTGAAGAGCCAGTGCTCAAAACAACGAGATATTATAAAAAGGCTGACTGGGAAGCAATCAGAGATCTTATCAGAGACGCCCCATGGGGAAATATTTTTTCTCTTCCTGCTGAACAGTGTGCAACCGAGACCACTGAATGGTTCAAAACTGCAATCGAAGCGCATGTTCCCATGCGGAAATTCTATAGCAAGCCCCACTCTCCCCAATGGTTTACTTCGACTTGCGCAACTGCCATTGCCCAAAGGCAGCATGCATTTCGCAGGTTTAACCGACATAAGTCTAGTTCAAACAGACAGAAGTACATAGAAGCTAGAAGTAACGTTAAGAAAGAAATAGCGACAGCTAAGAGGGAATTTACGGAAACCACTAAAAAACGCATCGAAGCACAAAAACTAGGAACTCGTGACTTCTGGAAAATCTACAACAGTGTAGTAAATAATGGGCAATCAACAATTCCTCCACTAACCAACAATCATGAGGTTCTTTGCTCAGCAACCGAGAAGGCTAACATGCTTGCCAGTCGGTTTGCCTCAAACTTCACACTGGACTCTCTAAACCACCCCTACCTCAATTTCCTATGCGGACAGACGCCACGCTTGACGATCTAATAATCACCCCTGCTCAGGTGCATGCTATCATAAAAAACCTTGACACTTCAAAAGAATGTGGACCCGACCTCATCCCAGCTGTGCTATTAAAAAAGTGCTCAGCCGAAGTAGCTCCAGTTCTCTCCAAGCTCTACAACAAATGCCTTAATGAATCTTGCTTTCCGGGCTGCTGGAAAACTGCTTCTGTGGTACCACTATTCAAGAATTCTGGCGAAAGAACTGACCCATTAAATTATCGCCCTATTAGCCTCCTCCCACTTTTTGCCAAAATATTTGAGACCTTAATTAACCATGCTCTAGTCCAGCACCTTACAGATTCTAAACTTCTGACCGACCAACAATATGGATTTAGACAAGCCCGTTCCACGGCAGACATCCTCACTGTAATCTCTGAACACATATACCATTCACTGGACAAAGCTGGAGAGGGCAGAGCGGTAGCTCTAGATATATCCAGGGCTTTTGACAGGGTATGGCATGAGGGTCTTCTCAGGAAGATTAGATCATACGGTATCACTGGTAGAATACTTAACATAATTAAATCCTTCTTAGATAAGAGAAAAATCCAGGTTGTCCTCGACGGTCGTACATCTAAACAATATGATATAAATGCGGGAGTGCCCCAGGGATCTATCCTTAGACCTCTGCTGTTCCTGATATTCATAAATGACCTCCCTGACAAAATTGACTCTGAGATGGGTATATATGCTGATGACACCACACTCTATAGCAGGCACGACAGAAAAACAAATGAACATATATCTGAAGTAATGGCAGAAACACTAGAGGATGACCTCCAATCAGTAGTGGAATAGGGACAAAAATGGGTGGTCACGTTTAATGCCGCCAAGACAAAACTGGTTTCATTCAATAATTACAAGAAACCTTCTCTACCACATATAGCAATGGCCAACGACTCTTTATCTGAGAGTATGTCTCTCAAGCTCCTTGGCCTAATGTTCACAGGAAACACGAGTTGGAACAATTACATCGAGAGCATTGCCAGGGCCGCTGCGAGGAAGGTGGGCTCTCTCTACCGTGCTAGAAAACTTCTAACACCCGAAAGTATCCTGTACCTCTACAAGGCCACTATTCACCCATGTATGGAGTATTGCTGTCATATTTGGGCTGGTGCATCGGCTACTAGTCTCTCGCTCCTTGACAGGGTTAAAAAGAGAGTCGCAAATCTGATAGGCCCTGAACTGGCATCTAAGCTTCAGCCTCTGTCCCATCGTCGAAACGTTGCATCCCTCTGCCTGTTCTACAAGTATTATAATGGTGAATGCTCTGATGAACTGCAATCACTTGTGCCCCCACGACGTAAACACCCTCGACAGACCCGACAAGCTGCAAAATCCCACCCCCACACTGTAGAGATCCCTAGATGTAAAAGATCTTTCTACTCCAGTAGTTTCTTCCCCAGAACTGCTAGACTTTGGAATTCCATTCCAGGTCACTGCTTCCCCAACTGTACTGACTTGCATAAGTTCAAGTGCAATGTGAACCAACATCTCGCTGCCCAAATCCTTACATAGTACCCCAGTAGATGTTTCCCTTGATAGCAGCCCCCTACACCAAAGTGGCAATGTGCCTTGTTTGGGGTGAAAATGTAATAAAAAAAAAATAAAATAAAAAAAAATGCCCCTCCCCTCTGAAATCCTCACAGGACACCAGGTTTTTCACGTTAATTTCATCGATTACAAACGTAACACCTAGGAGTTAAAAAAAAATGTAAGTTTGTTTTTAAATATTATTTTTATGATTTTTATCGTTGAGTTTGATGGGGTTCTTTTTTTCTTTTTTTTTTTGGTAAATGTGACAATGGAAATACCCAATCACCGCAAAAAATACTTCGCGCCCATCCTACATACAAAACGAAACTCGAAATGAAATGAAACGTCTTATATGTATTTGTTTGTTTGTTTGTTTAACTTTTTTTGCTGCCCTGTTATTTATTGTATATATATGTATGTATATATATGTGTGTGTATATGTGTGTATATATGTATATATGTGTGTGTGTATATGTGTGTTTATATATGTGTATATATGTATGTATATATATGTGTGTGTATGTGTGTGTATATATGTATGTATATATATGTGTGTATATATGTATATATATGTATGTATATATGTGTATATATGTATATATATGTATGTATATATGTGTATATATGTATATATATGTATGTATATGTGTGTAAATATGTATATATATGTATATATATATATGTATGCATATATATGTGTGTGTATATATTATATATATGTATGCATATATATATGTGTGTATATATGTATGCATATATATATGTGTGTGTATATATGTATGCATATATATATGTGTGTGTATATATGTATATATATGTATGCATATATATATATGTGTGTGTATGTATGCATATATATATATATGTGTGTGTATGTATGCATATATATATGTGTGTATATATGTATATATATGTATGCATATATATATGTGTGTGTATATATGTATATATATGTATGCATATATATATGTGTGTGTGTATATGTATATATATGTATGCATATATATATGTGTGTGTGTATATGTATATATATGTATGCATATGTGTGTGTATATGTATATATATGTATGCATATATGTGTGTGTATATATGTATATATATATATGTATGCATATATGTGTGTGTGTATATATGTATATATATGTATGCATATATTTGT
>NC_136500.1:30553850-30566350 GCF_053919585.1 Euprymna scolopes
AGCAGATTGACAGGGTAACGTTGTCGACCATAGTCGAGTGGGACTCGAATATTTCTTTTTTATTAATTACTATACAAAATCTAAGATAGAGTTCGATAGAGTAAAACTAAACCGTCAAACGCGAAGAGGAGAGCTAGAATTCATAGCCCATACGATGCATGTTTTTGAACTATCTTACGTTCCTTCTCTTTATATATATTTACTTTTTCTCTCTTTTTGTAACTCCCATCTCTCTCTCTCTCTCTCTCTCTCTCTCTCTCTCTCTCTGCCTCTCTCACGCTTCTAGTATATTTTTTGTGAGAACAAACTTATAAGAGAAGGAAAAAGGAAAAAGAAAAGAAAGTCAGTTATATGAAAAGCAAATTTACCGACAGGCAAGCGAAAACGAAACATGGCGACGGATAAAGTATTAAAATATATACGACGGCCACAGAGATATGCAAATGTGGCAAAATACTAAGTGTATAAAAAGACGAACGACAACGGGTTCAATGGGCGAGATTTCTATGCAGACGACTGTAAGAAGGGTTGTTGTTGTTGTTCTTCTTCTTCTTCTTCTTCTTCTTGAGAAGGAGGAGGAGAAACAGAAGGAACAGTGGTAATTTACTGAGTACAAGTAACTTTAAACCGGATTAAAATGCAATTCTCTCAAAATGCATTGGAAATGTTTGTTTTTGGGGGGAGGAGGGGGTCATGAAAATGACGTGAGCAGATAGTATCCAATTAGATCACTGTGTTATATATTTAAAAATTCTTTTGGGCCAAGTGGACATTTTAGAAAAATAAATTGCTAAAAACGAGATGCTTTTAGCAATATAATGTTAGATTTCATTTTTATACAAATGTTGATCACTTCTCGTGGTTTATATTTTCTTTATCTTTCAAATGTTAATCTACTGATGTCCTCGTTTTGTTTAAAACTCATTTAATAAGTGTTTAACATGCTTTTATTTTTATTTATTTTATAATTAAGTCGATGTCTTTTTTTTCTAAAATTTTAGTTATTTTATTTTAATCATGATTTTTTATTGACTAGTTAGTGTGTGTACATGAAGTTGTACTGTTAATATGATAGCGAAATGATGGAATTGTAGAGAGAACGAACGATTGGTCAAGATATAGAACATATGAAAGTAGAAAATAGGAAAATACGAAAAAGAAGGAATTTAATTCTGATTCTTTAAACAACTGTCCTCGTAATTTTCAGCCGTTCTAACCTCTGACATCCATTTCTTATCGAAATATTTATGTCGTAATCGATGGAGGTAGATTGTTCGTAGAAATGTGGCGCAACGAATAAAGGTGTTAATTTACAATGTGGCAATTTTCTTAGAGATAATAGGTTAATCTTCACTACAGGCGACATTATAATAAAAAATAAAAATTGTTCCGTGTCATAAAAACCACGTGCTCCGTTGATGTGTATGAAGTCTTACGACGGAAAGCATAAACACCTCTCCAGAATCAAGACTCTGAAGACAGTTGACCGTTAAATCAACGGGTTTATTGAAATTGAAGAAGGTACAAAACTGAAAACAGGAAGAACGAACAAATACAGAATTAGCGTGAAGCTCGATGTGGAAGGGAATGCAGTAAATGCTTAAAAATACCCAAGAATTGAAAAAGTCTACAGAACAAAATATCAACGAAAAATACACGTAAGAAAAGAAAATCAAAAGTCTCAATGAGGAAATGGGAGAAAATGACACCGTACAGTTAAGGTTTGATGCCGGGGAAAGAAATGTCTAGGTAGTAGCAGCTAAGACCTCCTGGCGGTAACCCCACAGAAAGGTAAAAAAAAACATACCAGTGTCAGCGGTGAAGGGTTGAAATTGTCCCCCTAAAGAAAGGAAACGGTGAGGGGCAGTAAAAAGAAGGGATGTGAGTCATGAAACATTATCTCTAACAGTCAAGGCAAGCAGGACGAGAACACCCCACGCCTGTGAATTAAATGTTGTGGGGTACAAATCAACCCTATTTCAGAACTAAGTGGAATAAACTAGTCCTATGAATACCGCTCGTTTCAGAAACTAAATGGAGACATTCATCCCATGTTTAACTGTAAATGCTACGAACACTTCCTCTCATACCATTTTAGTGGCTCCTGTGTTCTTTATGATGAAGACATATTATATTTTAAACACTTTACACTACTTGTGGTTTCTTTCATTTTTAACCTCTAGCAAGGGTCTACAACAACTGGCTGACGAGGACGATTCAAGAACTTCCCGGATTAAGCTACAATAATTGCTAACAACAACTGAATGACGAAGATTCGGGCAACGAATTCACTTAAAAAAACAGCCATTAAAAGAAATCATTAGATGACCAAAAGGATTGAAGAAAATAGAGCACGCGGATATTCGAAATAATTTTTTCCTACACTCGTGGGAAATTCGAAACTTCAAAAGTATTTATTTTTTAAAAGTTCGGTGAAGAACGGGAAAAAAACTACTTGTCTACGTTGGGAAAAAACACCATTCAATCGTAAAATTCCACATACGCGGGATAAAGGACACTTCGTAAAAAGGACAGCAATTCTTGCCGAAAAAAATGGTTTTTACAAAGATGTCGTTTAAAAAAACTTATTTTGCTGTCAAAAAAGCTACTAAAACGTATATTACGAGCTGAAACAGAACTCATAAGACGAATTGCGTGGGGAATTATCATTACTGAATTAACGAGACCAAGTTTTCAGTAAGTACAAAAAAAACTTTGTCGTCCTAAAAAGCATGTCTTGCTAATATATCTTATGGTTAAAAGGCATTAGCGTTGGAAAAAGAAAAATACATTGTCGTCTATAGTTAATAAGCACTGTGACGATTTCAAATTGTCGCCATTAATGGCGGACAATTTCAAATGCTTAATATTTACACAAGGTTTGACAGACACAAAAGACGCCGACATAAGAGGCCGTGCTCTAAATAAATTGGAATTAGAACCTGATTTGATGCTTCAGAGACTGGATGAAGATTGTCAGCAGTTCGTGGCAATGAAGCAAGATTCCCGAAACATAGAGGAAGCAGGTACCGCTTACATTAAAGAAATACGCTTCCAAAATAAAGGGCGCCCGCCCGCCAGCAATTACCAACGAGAAGGCAAAAAGAATCCTTCACAAAATTAGCAGGATGGACAAAATCCTAGGACCCCTTGTAGCAAATGTTGGGGGACCTCATGGGTACAATGCATGTGAGTACCAATGGAAAATAACATGCAAGCGAGCAGGGTACAAGACCTCATGTTGCAGAGCAAAAGCAGCAAAAAAAAAAGAGCTACGTAAAAACTGCAAAAATGGACCCTTCACCAACAGAAAACATAAGGAAATATGTTACGATGAGAATCAGAAATAAAGAAGTAAAACTACAGCTCGATTCAGGGTCGGATTTATCAATTATAAATTTTCACACGTGGAAAAGAATAGGAAAGACCACAATGACTGTAAAATATTTTTGACTCCAGATGGGGGTAGTTATTTATTTGCCGCCCACCTCGGCAAAATGTGACACAAGGCCGGAATGTGGGGATCCAGCAGGATCCAGCTAAAAGAGAGGCACTCCTGCAATTGTAAAAATTGCCTGAGTAACCCCGTCGGAATTGCCCGGTAGGGACGCCTCAGGCAGTAAGCAATGAACTTACTCCACCGGAAAGCCCAGTGGCAAGGTCTGGGAGGGTGGACCTCCTAGGTATCACCCAGGCGGCGTACCTCAGTCCAACAGGTGCTGGGCCGGTTCCCGGTCCCTCACCTGTTGGGCTGAGTGTCAATTGACGAATCCTTGACGAGTACTACTACCCTGTCTCCCTGCAGCCGAAGCCTCTAGGAGACCTTCCCCGTAAGACGAGTGGTGGGGTATGAGACGAATGGATTCGCCAATCATTTTTATGACCAACGGCTGTGCTAAATAACCAATGAAAACTTTTAAAAATTATTATAAAAATTGTCGAATTTTGGATTCAATCAGTTCGCCGTTAACTACGGCACGGGCCGCATTTGATTCTTGGCCGCCATCTTGGTTACTGATCTGAACTACGCCACCATCTTTGTTCAACACAATATCTCAGAACTTAACAGGTTAACTACGCCACGGACCTCATTTGATTCTTGGCCGCCATCTTGGTTACTGATTTGAACTACACCGCCATCTTTGTTCAACACAATGTCTCAAAACTTAACAATGACAAAGACGGATAAAGTCGTAAGAACGGTAACTGAATAAAAAATAGACTTAGAGGGCGAGGTAGTTATTAATGTGTCACTAAAAAGAACGACAAAAAGCTAAAAGTTTCGTACTAAGGAACGCAACGAACTTATTCGGGACCGATTGGATTCAGGAATTTGAATTATGGGACTCGCCAATGAGTGATTTTTGTCACAAAGTCGAAAACCTAAAGGCTGAAGCCGACAAACACAAAAAGGATCTCAAAAAATATTTCCCATGTGTTTTCTCCGAAAAGCTTGGACGCTGCACAAAAATAAAGGCGAGATACGAATTGTTGGACGAAGGAAAACCAATATTCAAAAAGCCATGGAGCGTACCTTCGCTTCGAGGGAAAAAATTGAAAAAAGAATTGGAAAGACTATAAAACACTGGGATTTTAACCTCTAGTAATTATAATGAGTGGGCAGCCCCCACCGTATACGTGAAAAAAATCTAAAGAGAATTGACTTTTCGACCGGATTGAATGCGGCGCTCAAGGACTACCGCTACCAAACCCAGAGGAAATATTCGCTAAGTTAAATGGCGGAAAATATTTTTCCAAAATAGACTTAAACGAAGCGTACTTACAAATACCAGTAGAGGAAGATAGCTCGAAATTTTTGTGTACCTCAACGCACAAATGACTTTAAAAATTCAATAGATTAACATTTGGTATAAAAATAGAATCTGCAACTTTCCAACAGGTAATTGATACTTTGCTAAGCGGTTTGGATTTCGCAATAGGCTATCTGGACGATATTCTTATGCGTAGTCAAAATGTTGAACAACATAGAGATCATGTATTTCAAGTGTTTGACAGAATAAAATACAGCTTCACATTGAAGGAAGCAAAATGCGACTTTTTTGGAACGAATTAAGTAACTGGGTCATATAATAGATAAAGACGGGAGGAAACTCGATCCAGACAGGTCCACAGTTATAAAAGACATGCCAGAACCTCATAATGTAACTACATTGTAGAGCTTTTAGGGCTCGCGAACTATTATCAAACGTTCATTAAGAACAAGCATGAATTGCGTGCGCCATTGAATATATTATCAAAAAAGGGCAAACAATGGGACTGGATGCCTGTGTGCCAGGCAGCGTTTAATAAATTAAAAGATGTATTAACGTCAGATTTATCCTTGACTCATTTCAATCCGAAACAAGAGATTATTGTCGCAACTGACGCAAGATGCCTGATGTGTCCACTAAGCCGATCGCCCATGTGTAAGAACTTTACTTCCTGCCGAGAAGAATTACTCCAAAATTGAAAGAGAAGCACTGGGGATAATATTCGATGTCACGAAATTCCACCGATTTTTACACGTAAACTGACCATAAGCCGCTTATAACAATCTTTGGCTTTAAAATGGTCTGCCAACTTACACAGCCAACAGACTGCAAAGATTGAGGCCATTCTACTGAATTATGATTTTGGAATTTCTTACATCTGCGAAGTTAAGTTACGCAGGCGGATTGTCGCGATTAATACCAAAATCAACGGAACCGCTAGAAGACACAGTGATAGCGTCACTACAAAGTGAAAAAGACTATACACAAATACTATGTAATATGATCAAGGAACTAGCAGTCACTTTGGAATATATAATAAGCGAGGCTGAAGAAGAAATGAAACAAAATATTAAATTTGGTGAATCGGCGGTGGAAGCTAATTCTATGTGCAATGAGGTACTGTTGTACCGAGAAAGACTAGTAATCTCAGCTACACTACTAAAGAAAATTCTAAAGGATTTTCATACGGGGCACACTTGGGCTACGCAAATGAATAGCCTCAAGGGGTCCTACGTTTACTGGAAGAGTACGGACACTGATATAGAAGGCACGATAAAGTAGTGTAAGGAATGCGTATTGGCTGCAAAAGCCCCCCCCAATACAATTTAGCTCGTGGCCTAAAACGGACCATCGATGGCAAATAATACACGTAGATTATGCAGGCCCACTGTATGGAAACAATTATTTTATAGTGGTAGACAGTTTTTCAAAATGGTCTGAGGTATTTTGATGTAAAATTCCAACAACGGATTTTACAATCAGTGCTCGCTAGGTTGTGTGGTTGATTGTCTAGTGTCAGACAATGGCACACAATTCACTTCACCAGATTTTAAAAGCTTCTGTGAGGATTTCAAGGTTAACTACATAACGACGCCAACCTTTCATCCCCGATCGAACGGACAGGCAGAGAGGCGTGTAGACATGTTGAACAGAGCTCTGAAGAAGGCTAAAGGAACGCCCTCAGAAAAGGCGTTACAACAGTTTCTTACAAGTTTACAGAATTACGCCAAATGAAAGGACTCCATCGAGGATGTCGCTGACAGAATTAATGTTCGCGAGGAAAATTACGCCGGTCTTCGAGAAACTTTTACCAAAACAGGTGAAACCGCAAAATATTATAGTTCCTAAAAAGAGGTATTTACCCGGCTTAATGTATTTTTCCAGGTACACAAAAATAATAGCACGATGCGGGAACGGTCCAGAAAAGGATCAGGCGGATTGTCTACATTATCGAAGGTCCAAGATTTACGCACAAGAAACATTTAAAACAAATTCGGAAACGTAAACAGATGACGAAAGACAACCGCCTGCTGAACAAGAAGTAATGGATCAGATATATGACACGTTCGACTTGGTAACACCACAAGCAGCTGGACAACGCCGGTCCTCCAGGAAAAGTAAAATGACCAGCCCGATAGAGATCAACCTCAGGAAAAAGAGCTATACGATCATCCCAGGGGAATGAAAAGTTCTGCAGGGGGTTTTGTGGGGTACAAATCACCCTATTTCAGAACTAAGTGGAATCAACTAGTCCTGTGGATAACTCTGGTTTCAGAAACTAAATGGAGACATTCATAGGATGTTTAACCGCATGCTATGAACACGTTCCTCTCATACACCTTTAGTGGCTCCTGTATTCTTTATGATAAATACATATTATGTTTTATACACTTTACACTACTTGTGTTTTTTTTATTTGTAACCCCTAGCACGGGTCTACAACAATAAAGAATTCTGTTCGAAAACCCGTATACATGTACAAGTTCGATATAAACATCCGAGTTCAACAAGGTGTGCGTGAAGAGGACGGGCAGTTATATCGGCCGGAGCATTTTAAGAAAAGCATATGAGATGAGATCACTCATCCTAATAATTCTAATAATATAAAAATAATTCTTATTTGGTTGGGGAATTTTTTATTAATTATTTAAAATTTATCTTGAAAATTAAAACTGCATGATTTTCTAAATTTTTTATTCATAACAATAACGGTATTTGCTGTCCATAACTTAATTCTATCAATCAGCGTGCTTATAAAAATATATTTGATTAAATTCTTTATTGTTATTCTTGTAAGGCGAAATCAAACTCATATCCAATCTCGTCTCATTTAAATGGCTTTGTAATTTTCGAAATAAGTGAAAATCTGAGGGAGCTAGATCAGGAGAGTATGCAAGATGGGACAAGATTTTCCAACCAAATTCACTTATGGAGATCTTTGGTCAAAATTGTCGTGTTAGTACAAGCATTATCATGATGGAAGATAGCTCATTTTCTCTTTACTAAAGAAAGTCGTTTTTTAATGAACATGGGTAACAATACTGCAGAAAAATATGAATGATGATTTATTAATCAGGAAGGAATAAAATTATTAATTAATCATGGTGATATTTTTAATTACTAACATAATGTATAAAATGAATTACAATGGTTAAAAATGCCCCAGCTACAAACCGGCAAAAACTTTTGCACCGACCTGACAAAATAAAGAAAGAATAAAGAAACGTCAAGAGAAATCAAAGAAAAGACAAAAAGAGAAAGGCAAAGAAATATATATATGCATATATATTTGAATGTTTGCAATAAAACATTAGCAGGTGCAATGTATATAAAACAATGGCTTAAAATCGAAAACGATCCGAGCTGTAAACGAGAACGTCTATTTCTTATTCCAGTCGGAGTTAAACGACAAAATCTTCCCTCGTAAAACACACAAGGCAATGAACATCTTTATGCACGTGGTTTCGTTCACAGCAGTTTCATTTCATTCGTCGGACGCCAAGACAGAAAAATTATCTGCCCGGCATTCACATCAAACGCTAGACAACGAGACTCACGGGTCAAATGTCCTAGAATCTCGAGAGACTGTCAGTCAGTGATAAAGCGTTCAGCTTTGGTTTCTTTTATAATCTTTCTTTGTTTTTCATTCTTTCGTTTTATTAATCGTTTGTTTTTGGTCCTTTTCTTTCTAATACCTTAAGATTTGTAGACGTTTAGGCGATTTGAGATATTAATGCCAGGACAAAGTGATATACTCTTAAGGAAATTCTCCTTAACGCCACAAAGCTCCCCGACGTTTTTCAGATCCATTTATTATCTCTTGTATTTCATTTGGTCGGACTAACATTATTCCCCGATGTTTGCGTTTCATGTTAGTCCAGTATTATTCAGTTGTGTGAAAATATGTATAAAAGGATACTGCATATAAACACCTAGGAAATAATGAATAAAAGACAGAAAGAAAGATTATAAAGAAAAATGGCTATAAGGAAGAAAATACAGTGGAAAATAAAATAGAAAAACGAGTAATGCCAGAAAAAAAAAGGAAAGTAAAAAATGGAAGTAAATAGAAGTAAAGACAGGAAGAAAGAATAAATGAAATTATAATAATAATAAATTATAAAAGTAGCATTATTGTTTTATGCGCCAACAATTAACAATACACACACATATAATATATATATATATATATATATTATATCTTGATAGATATTACTTAAAGTAATACTTTCAAGGAGATCCTAGCCAAAAAGGAACAGCTCAATATTTAAGAATAGAGCAAGGTTGTATCAACTTCTGTTTTCGTATAATTTTCTCCATATAATTATCCAAACCACTCAAAAAATTATTTTCAATAATTGTGCTGAGAAGCAAAATAGCGTCCATTCGCAGCTGAACATTTTGCTAACTGCATTTCATTTCCTCTGATGATATGAGCCATTGTTGAAAATCCATTGATTAAGGAAATTAAAATAACCCCTTCCATATATTCCTTTTGTCAAACAATAAATTCTTAAATCAAATATATGTCTCTATATGTTGTTGTTTTTCAGAATTTAAAATTTAACCACGAAACTTATATATATATATATATATATATAAGAACAAGTAGTTAATATAACATGCTAAAACACACTTTGAAAAAGAGTTAAAAACATATTTAATTTAAAAAAGGAAGCACAAAATAAGTGGATAGCCTATAACTTGCGGAGTTTCGAAGAATAGATATTAATAAGTCCTTCTCACCTTTTATTTTTTAAATGGAGAGTAGATAATGCATATGGATGTATTATCGGCAGCAACAGTAACTCTCGCTTCTCCTTTTTCGTCTTTCATGCCTCATTTCCAATGAGTGATTTTTCTGACAAAGGGTGAAGAAAAATCTGCTTTCTAGGTCGGTAGTACTTTGTGAACAGTACCTCGAGATGTCGGAAAATTTATGTTTCTATGCCTACACTTGTGATCATGTCACTAGTAAGGGTGCTGGAGATAAACTTTTCATCTGGGCTGACGTTATCCGCCTGATAGTCAGGGACCCGAACCTTGGATTAACCACTAAGGAAATTGTCCTATCAGCAGGTGCAAAGTACTGGGGTTGCTGTATTGCCATTTTGTGAATGGATTCTGGACCATACAGTAGTTTATGGTAGGGGTTCTCGATGCCATACTAGTGGGTAATTGTTACGGCTTTACCTTATCATGTGTTACAAAAATAATTCTTGTCTTTGTCTCTCTTACTTTCCCTCTTTGTCCTGCTCCAACCAAGTCTATCGACCTGTTCTACAAATCCCAAAATCTCAACATGACAAATCTCCAAAAACAAAACACGAATAAACCTAGAACCCCACCCTCCAACGTAGACCCCTACTACCAGGTCTCCTTCTCCAACATCAGAGGTCTACCTTCCAACCTTCCAGAGGTTGAAACACAATTACAGGAGACGAAACCGGACATAGTCTTTCTAAGGAAAACTGCCAACCATTTCCCTAGACGAATTCATAATTAAAGGATACTCTAACTTAACATCTAAATCAAGATCGCCATGGGCATTGAATATGTACCTACATTAAAAATGGCTTTCCATGTGGTAAGGGTATATCAAGAGAAGACTCTAATTTACCTTATATGTGCTTCTGGGTTGCACTAGCTTACACCACTGCATATATATCTGCCCTCTATCGCCCCACAACAGAGCATATCAAGGAAAATGACCACATCCTGTCGGCTCATCCTTACGGTGACTTCAATGTCCATAATGTGGCATTGCTGACCCACTGATATGATTTTGCCACTACCTATGGCCTCACTCAGATTGTTTACGAACCCACCCGTGTGTCCGATACTACCGGTTACTATGCAAGTCTTCTAGACCTTTTCCTCACAACTTCTGAGCTATGTTCATGCTCCGTTCTATCTCCTCTGGGATCCTCCGACCACTCCATTGTAGCAGTTAAGATAAAAATGAAATGTAATATGTCTTCAGACGTACCTCTCCACCGTACTGTATATCGATACTCTATGGCTGACTGGGATAGCTTCCGTATATTCATATCCGATCTACCTCTGCATTCCTTGTTTAAAAAGGATGTGTCCTCTATAGTATCAGACCTGACCGAATGGTTAATTGTAGGCATAGACCGATTCATACCATCCAAAAAATTCCAACAAAAACCTAACAGCCAGCCATGTGCGGCTGCCATCACGCACAGAAATCCGTTTTTCCCTAGCTACCAACATAATAGATGTACTGAGACTAAAGCTGCTTTCAGGACTGCCAGCAACCACTGTAAAAGAGTAATAAAAAATGCAAGAGAGCAGTCCGTTAAATCCAAAGTAACTGATCAGCGGCTTGGTTCCCACCAGTTTTGGCAAATAGCAAACAGGATCCTGAACAGAAGCGTGCATTCCATCCCAACAATTATCAATGGACCTGAGGTCATCTCGTCAGCATCAGACAAGGCCAAACTATTTGCCAAGAACTTTGCAGCTAATTCTACCTCATGCGACGAAGGCCATCAACTCCTCCATATTTCCTCCTATAACAGACAACACACTATGCAACATACAAATATATGTGCGTGAGGTCGCCAAGCTAATCAAGAACCTTGATTCATGTAAAGCAAATGGCCCTGACAGTATTTCAATTATAGTGCTGAAAACGCTCCAACCAGAACTTGCCCCCACACTTACAAAACTGTTTAAACTTTGCCTTCAGGAAAAGTGTTTTCCAACACCCTGGAAAACCTCATCAGTATGTCCTGTATTTAAGAATTCAGGTGAAAAGTCACCTCCCTCTCAGTTCAAACCAATAAGTCTCTTGTGTGTCATGAGTAAGTTGTTGGAATCCATATTAAATAAAGAAGTAGTCAACCACCTCAGCAGAAACAACCTTCTTAGTGACATGCAATATGGTTTCCGCTTCGCAAGATCTACAGCAGATATCCTAACGGTTATATCTCATAGGATTAGTTAATCTCTTGACAAAGGCTTCCTTTTCAGGGCAATTACTCTTGACATATGGAAGGCCCTCGATAAGGTATGGCATAAGGGCCTACTCCAAAAGATTTCCAGCTACGGTATCACTGGTAATGTTTTCTAAACAATTAAATCATTTCTCTCCAATAGGCTATAAGAGTAGTTATTGATGGGCAGAAATCAGAGGCCCACAGTATTAATGCTGGAGTCCCTCAGGGGTCAATCCTGGGCCCAAGTTTCTTCCTGATCTACATCAATAATCTCCAACAAAACACATACATAAATCATTCGTTGGCATCTATGCTGATGACACGACCATCTATGGCAACACATCAAATGCCGTAAATTACAAGGCTCTTTCTAATTCTCTCTCCTCTGATCTTGTGCACGTGGTACAATGGGGGAAAGATGGCTGGTTACTTTTAATGCATCTAAAACCAAGCTTCTATCTTTACATCATCGACGCTCTGATATCAATTGAAATGGGTGGCTCTCGTCTTGGGGAGGCTCCATGTTTTGATAAGCTTCTCGGTTTGACCTTTACTCCTGATCTGAAATGGAACACGTACATCAGGTATGTTGCCAAGGACGCTGGGAAAATGGTGGGATCCTTCTACCGCTCCAGAAGATATCTCACTACTAATGCAATTCTCTATCTGTATAAAGGCCAAGTACGTCCAAGGATGGAGTACTGTTGCCACATCTGGATAGGAGCTGCTAAAAACAGCCTTTCCCGCCTTGACAGCGTACAAA